>NC_081410.1:109709432-109826932 GCF_030272615.1 Cryptomeria japonica
ACCAGATGTTTCTGTCAAGGCAAGGTATGCAACGTGATGGTTGATTCATGTAATTTGGATAATTTGTATCTCAGGAAATGGTGGATAAGTTGCACTTAAAATGTTTTTGTGATGAAGCATCTTACTCTGTTTCCTGGTTGAATGGTGAGCATACTTTGATTGTGAAGGAACAAACTTGGGTTGAGTTTGAAATAGGCCCATATAAGGACAAGATTTTGTGTGATATTATACCTATGAATACATGTCATTTGCTGTTGGGATTGCCATGGGTATGTGATAGGTATACTTTGTATGATGGTAGACATAATACTTATAAGATTAAGAAAGATGGTATTCATTTTGATTTGACTCTAGTGGTAGAAGAAAATCAGGGACAAGAAAGGGTTAGAAGAGTACTTATGCAAGGCAAAAGGGAACCTATAAGGCAAGCGGAGAGTCATTGTAGTGACGAGGAGGCCATTGCCAAGGAGAAGAAGGCAAGAGCAATTCCTAGTGAAAGGCAAGAAAGGCCTATCTAGACCACAAAGGAGGAAGAGTACTGTCCACTAATTGGACAAGAACGTAAAATACAACAGATGTATGTTGACAGAGGAGATGAAAGATCAGATAACAAGGTGGTCTCCAAAGTTGAGATAATGAAGGAAGAGGAAAACCAAGATGAGTTTGAAAAAGTCATGATGGAAACAAAGATGTGTTCCTTGAAGGGAAGTGAAGTTGTAGGGCAGTCAAGCACTGCCAAAACAAAAGTTTATTAGTCTGAAGATGCAGAGATCAAAGAGGAAGAACACCATGTGCAAGGTGTAGTATAATGTGAGCAACAAAACAAAGAAATGGTTAGTGAAGGACCATGGCAATGATTAGTCACCCCAAGAGGTGAATAAGGTGAGAAGAAGAAGAGTTTGCAGAGAGTTCCAAAGGTGGAAGGGACTAAGCAAGTGGTAGGCCAAGAGAAGGCCAAAGACACTATGTATGTGAAGTCTCCAAGGGAAGTGGATAAAAGAGTTAGTTCTATGGTTAGGACAATAAGATGTCCTTGGTTTCTAGATTTGATAAGGAGCCATTTAAATGTTGGTATGATAGTGGTTCTAAGCATAAGGAACCTAAAGGTGATAGTGAAGAAAAGAGTTCAGAGAAAAAGAGAGAAGGAAGTGCCCTATTATTCCATTGTTGTGATGAGCAAGTTGGTGGAGGCCAAGCGAAAGGTTTAAATGAAAGAACAAGGGATGCTTATGATCTATTTAGATATGAATGAGACAAAAAGATCTATTGGCAATAGTTTGATGAAGAAGGTACAATCAAGCCAAAGCATGGAGGTGCAGATCCAAGGTAACCAGTTAAGAGGAGCGCTAAATTGCATGGGAAAAGCCAAGTCCAAGGTGAAGATGAAGACAGATGGGAGAAGTTGCATGCTCGAGGAGGATCATCAAAGTGATGAAATTCAAGACACTTTTGCAGACCTCATTTCATCAAGAGCATAAATTTTTTCCTCTCCGGGTGTTTGGTGCAGGAGCACTTGGAATCTAGTAGATAGGTTTTGAGTCTTAGGAGTTAGGATTAGATCTTTTGTGATTCAATATGGTCTATTAAGACCATTTGTAATGTAATTTCATGTTTTTAGATGGATATGCCAAATTTGGAGTTATAATTTGCAAATTTATAATGTTCAAAAGTTGTCATCTCTGTTGTTATTGGGATAAGTTATACTGATAAAGTGTCGTTGTTGCAAAAGTTGTCAAAGTGGTCATCTGGATAGTTAACCCGATAAAGTGTCACTATTGGGAAAAGTTGTCATTGGGATAAGTTATCCCGATAAAGGGTCATCGAGATAGTTTCTTCTATCAGGATTGGACAATGTTGTTTAGCCGATTATGGAGGGTTATCCCAATGATTGTCCAATTGTATTTTTCGGTATAGCTATGCCGACATGGGGTCATCAGGGTAAGTTTAACTTATCAGAGTTGCGCAAAAAGGTTATCCCACTGATAGTAGTTATTCTGATGGGTGAAAGAAGACTTCAGTTCAGTATTGCTATCCCGATGTCGGTGTCCAATAGAGTTTTGTCAGTTCAGGATTGTTATCCCGATGTCTGTGTTTAAATTTAATTTTTCAAATGTGGAAGTCAAATAGTCAGGGAATCTAAGGGTCTGTTGTGATCGTAAGAATGCATAAATTTGGTATAGATTGTATAGAAACGGGGGGATTTTGTAATGTACAACTGATTTTTGAACTTTGAAATCATTAGTACCAAATTTGGAAGTTTATTTTTTGCATCTCGCTCTGTCTCTATAATTTGTTCTATTTTTTATTTTTGAATATTGTTGTATGGATTCAAACTATTTATGCGAGCACATGAGGGTATAGAGTTGTGGGTTATCTTCCATTTGCTGATGGTTAAAATTCTAAATAGTTAAGACCTTGTAGATTTCTTCATGGGATTGCCTAATAACTAGGGTTCTAATAAAAAAATGATGATTTTCCCTTGATTCAATTGCCATAACACCCCGTGTTTCTAATATGATGAGCATATAACTATAAGTTTGAAGGAAGGAATCTCTGTATTGCATCATTATATTTTTTCCATCAGGTTTGGGTTGAGGGGGTGCTATTTTTAAACCAAAAAAATTAAAATGGTTTAATTGTTTTTGAATGTCACCCTAGTGACACCACTAAAGACACTGACATGAACATAATATGTACATTGTACGACCCCTCTTGACCCCCTTTATAAGCATAAATGAGGAGTTTAATTTCTTTTGGGGGCATAACTTTCACCCCACGATGTTAATTTTTTGCCTTTTTATAGTTGATGAAAAGCTCTTTTTGAGCACTCTATAATGGTATAGGTTTGGTTTCTAATTTGTTTTTTTCAACTAGTTTTAAGGGCTCGAAAGTCAAATGTTTCTTCTAGACATGTTTGTGCCAATAAATTTTGCATACAAAATTAGTTTTTCAATTTTGAATAGGTGTTGGAGAGCATTTGGAGAATACTACATAGTGGATCATGTAGATTTTAAGTTTGTGGTGTAGAATAAGTTTGGTACTTAATTGATCACTTGTAGATGCTTGAGATTCAAGGTGTGATTATGTGAGCATCCAAACAAATCAAGATGCAAAACCTTGAGGGAGTACATATTTTATTGTGATATTCATGATGATGTAGCCCATTTTTTGATTGGTGCATCCTAATATAGTTTTAGAAGTTTTTCAAAGTTGGAATTTGATAGTGACAAGTAATTTTTTGTTTTGGTTGGAGGACATGGATTAACATGTGTGTAGACTTGGAGTTTTGGTACAATGAGAGTTGAGTATAGGTACAACAATGGTGATGATTATGGTATCATGGATAGGAAGATACATTTGAGCTTTGACATGACATGATCATGTATGTGGTTATTTGGTGCTAGCATGGTTTGATGTTAGGAGGTTGTTCTTATCTCTTGGAAGCTTATTTGGTTCCTTGAATATGGTTACTTGTTTGTGGACATAATCTACAAATTAGTTCTAATATTAATTTGGTGTTTAAGTCATGTGGTCTACATGATTACCTTCTTTAATACCTCAGTTTGCAAGTTACTAATATGATGAGGAGTTTCCATTGTTTAGATATTTGAGTCATCTAGATTGTGGATTGGATATGCATTTTCTTGTAGTGGAATGAGTTAGATATGGATTTCTATATCCATGTGATTGTATCAATGTCGATGTAAACTTTGTTAGTTGGCCTTGTGTGTGTCTACAATCTAGGGCTTAAACCAAAAAACAATATCTTTGATTATTGTTTTTTGGTTTAGAGTATGTCTGGTATTGTGTCTTGTTATACTATGGATATTAGTTTGAGTTTTGACATGATACATGTTCTCTCGTGACTAGGATGTTTGCATTGATTTCACACGATCTTCTACAAGGAGATGATTAGATCATGTTGTCATGGTTATGTTCTTAGTTTTGTAGATGTGTAATTGGAACATTGACTGATGATCTTGTTTGGTTCTTTTAGTATTGAGTATATTGATCATTTTTTGGTGCTCCTTGATAATATTGTGCTACATTTGGATAATAGCATGTATTGATCATTGTAAGATTTGGCTATGAAGGTGGCCACCCATGATCTAGAGGCCTAATGGAAATCACGAGAACAAGAGAGGAAAAATGTGACACATATAAACCGTATTCTCATCAATGATGCAATAAAATGTCTAAATCCAACTAGAATGGATGAAAGCACATATGAGACCCCTTGATTATATAGGCCAAGGTGAAAATAAAAGAGTGCATATGATTATGACAAGTGTCATAATCTTATGGCATGAGACAAAATGAGAAAACCTATCATGATACCCAAAGTGGAAAAGTGATAGCGTGATAACACCACAAAAGGTGGATCACCTAGCTAAGGTGGAAAATTGAAACCATGAAAGGTGGATGTGATAATATGATAAAAGCACTAAAGGTGGAGACATAACATAAAGTGGAAATGACAACATGATAACACCACCTAAACTAGAGATTCTCCTAAAAGATCCTATGTGGTCCCTAAGTAAGCTTAAGTGACATGTAATTAGGACCTAGGTGAAGAATAACCAAGGTACAATGCCTTAATTACACCAGCATCCCCTTGCCCCTTAAGTGTAACTTAGGGAGAATGTACACAAAAGCTAACAATGCAAGATGGGTCTTGGCTACTAGGCCATGTTAGGTACCCATGTACAATTGCTATGCAATCTCTTACAAACAAAGAAAAGGAGAAAGCCAGATGAAGGTACAAAATAACTCTCAAAGAAGAATGAGAAGAATAAAAACCCATGTGAGGAAAAGTCCCCACCCATAATTGAGAAGAAGAGAGACCATGAAGCCCTCGCTCAATGTAGAATATTTTGCAAAGATATTCCAATGATGTCAAATAACATTCCTACCCATAGGAAGAAATAGAGCCAATGTTGCACCAAAAATGTCAAAGTGTGACCAAACCAGGTACCACTGCCAATGAAAAATTGATGATGAATGCTACTGCAACATGATAGAGATTAGGCATGGAGAGACATGTATGGGCATCAACTGGATGCTCAAATTAGATACATTCTCAACTGAAGACATGTATCGAGTCTCACAAGATAGGTCCTAACCTATTGAATACAAGAGGATTACATCCAACGAAGCTTCAATGATGAAGTACACTAAAGATATGTGGCACTTTATTTTAGTGCATTTACAACATAACTTATACAAGAGACTACAATAATGATATGACAATGCAGATTTGGAACTGAATGAAGATGCCACCAAAGAATTGCCTGAAGAAGACCGTTGAAGATGCCCTCTAATTGGGATGATGCTAAGAAAATAGGAACAACTGCACCCCCGACTGCTGGTTGGATGAACTATCATTGCATGATAGGTGGACAAAAAAACCACTCCTTTCCCAAATGTGCTTATCGTGTGAAAATTTGCTTTTAAAAAAACATAAAAAGTTTAATTAAAAACATTTATTAAATTTAATAAAGAAAAATTGACAAGTTTTGTTTAATTTTGAAAAGAATATTTATTAGAAAATGCAGGAAAAAAAACCACAATTTTTTTAATTTTTTGATTTAAAAACCTTATTATAAAGAAAAAAATATTTTAAAATTTTTTTTGATTAAAAAACTTTATCATTAAAAATAAAGAAAAAAATTAATATTCTTTTTAAATATTAAATTTTTTTAATTAAAAATTAATAAAGAAAAAACTATTTTAAAAATTCTTATTAAAAAACATTTTAAAAAGTTTTAACAATAATAAAATTATTAAAAAATTTATTAAAAAAAGAAATCCCTCCGGGGTATTGAGTAGGTACACCCTGTGAAGGTGGTACCTGCACGGTATCATTGCGTAGGTCTATGCAAGGGTACTGTAAGGTGCCCCTCATTTATTTATTTGTTTTTGTTTTATTCAAATTAAAAATAAAAATAAAACAACCCCCTCTAATTTGATTTTTTAATTTAAAAATCAAAATATAAAAAAGAGAATTTTTTTATTGTACCTCTAGGGACATCAACCAAGGGCAAGATTTTTCTCAACTTTAGGTCAACTACTCTAATTTGGGTGAATGAACAAACAATTTTAGTTGATTTGGGCCTTCTGAGCACGATGGCAGGGTCCATTTTGGCCCAAGATGCTAAAAAATTGCAGATTACTCCTAAGTTTTATCTTCCATATTCAAAATTCAACTGACTATAGCTTTGGCCTTCGATGTTTGATTTGGACAAAAAAAAAGGCTATTTTGACTTTCTTGAACCTCCTTAATCCATTGGTAGCATTAGATCTAACCCAACAAGCTCCAATTTTGACATGCAACAAACAAACTCCAAATCTAAAACTCCAAAAAATGCTCCAAAAATCTATCCAATGGAAAACCAATGGCACTCTAAAAGCTCTAATACCATGTGAGATTTGGCTACAAAGGTAGCCACTCAAGATCTACAAGCCTAATAAAAAGCACAATAACAAGAGAGAACAATTGTGACAAAAATAAACTATATTCTCATCAATGATGCAATATAATGGATTAAACTGTAATCAACTAGAATTGATGAAAGTACATAGGAGACCCCTTGGTTATATAAGCCAAGGTGAAAACATAGGAGTGCATTATATTATGACAAGTGTCATAATCTTATGACATGAGACAAAATGAGATAACCTATCATGCCACCTAAAGGGGAGAAGTGGTAGTGTGATAACACCACAAAAGGTGGATCACCCACCTAAGGTGGAAAAGTGAAATCACGAAAGGTGGATGTGATAATGTGGTAAAATCACTAAAGGTGGAGAACCACATAAAGTGGAAATGATAACATGATAACACCACCTATAGTGGACATGCTCCTAAAAGCTCCTATGTGTTCCCTAAGAAAGCTTAGGTGATGTGTAATTAGGACCTAGGTGAAGAATAACCAAGGTACAACACATCAATTACACCAACAATCATTAGAAGACGCTCATGGATACTTGGAGAATTAGGTGATGCTAGTGTTCTCTTATAATTAGAGACTTTTATTGAGATAGTTGGTGGTTTCAACAAGAAGACCAAGGAGCTTTCATTTGGTAAGGACTTAAGAGGAGGTTGCTCATGGAGTGAGTCATGATGACTTGGCTATCTTGGAGGAGAATTCTCATTACCCACTCTTGGTCTATTTGATGATCTCTCATCTAAAAGGTATTTGCCCATCCTTGTTTTAGACGTGTTATCTTTTTTTCTTTATCCTTCATAGATATGGATCTTGAGCTATGGATAGATGGTTATGGATGATTCATTTTGAGAGATGTTTTGGCATGGTTATCTCATTGTACATGTATATGTTTATGATTGTTCATAAGAATTTTAGAGAATGTTTATTGGGCTGATTTCGTAATTTGGGGATGGTTGCTTTGAGTTTGATATTCTTTTGTTGGAGTGGCTTACATCCATGGTTGGTATTTATATGCTACATATGTTATGTTTGATCTATGAGATTGAACAATTGGGTGTTGTTATGGCTTTTTATTTGGGATTTTAAGGACATAATACTTGACACAAAATTGCTCTTTGAGGTGTTGATAAAAGGATAGGTTTTTTTTTCTTCATTCTATGATTTCTTTTAAGAGTTTCATGTTCATATGATTTGGGAGGATTATGGCAATATATTGTAAGGGAGTATGCAACTATTTGTGTTGCATGTGTAGATCATGATGATTATTCTTGGCACTACATAGTTTTTATTACTTATCACACCTTTATATGAGTGTTGGTTGGTAGACTTGATATTGTAAGGAAAGCACAGTGCGGAAATGCCTTCCTAATGTCAATTAACAGGGAAGATCATGCAAGAATGCAGTTTAAAACTTTTACAGGACGTTAAAAATCATATAGACAAATAAATAGAATCAACACAAAGACAGAACACCAAGAATTACGTGGGAAAACCCTTTCGGGAAAAAAACCACCACCAACAGTTGAACACTTTATTTCCAGTAAATAAATTTAGAATAAAGTTTTAGTCTGCAACTACTAATTTTCATTCTCAGATTCTCACGAACTAGACACTACAATCGACATACAATAATTAGTTACACCATAGTTATCCAATGGCTACATATATCAGATTGTCGACAGTCTATCTGAGCAACTGCACCAATGGTTTGAAGTCTAACCGTCTGCATCGGTCTGCATTCATGAGAAACACAATATCCCACATGCACCAGGAAGTCGGTTCAGTTCGTATTCATATACACCGACAAGACCATCTTCAATGTCCAAGTGTTTATCTTTTGGACTCCAGTTCAAGCGCACACCCGTAGTCGATCTCTACTCCACTTGCTTGACCTCTAGCTCGCATCTTTGCCAGTCTGTCATAGACTCACCGCCGGAATGAAGCTCTTCTTTTTCGCTGGGTCGCGATGGAAAGTCTAACGAGCAATTTCCCATCATGACCTAGTGACCACCGTCAGATCTTCTACAATTGCCGTCTGATCATTTGCGATCTGCTCGACCTTTAACTCGCCTTAGCCGCTCTCCTGCCGGGTCCCACCACTTGGTCGCCATGTCGCGAGGGATAACATTTCGGGCACCTCACAACCTCGGTACAACGATAGCCGCTGATAGTCCCAGAATTTTACTCCACCGTTGATCTTCCTCGGATTTGCCATTGGATCTTCTCGATTTGCACGACCCTTATCTCACTTAGGCCGCTCACTTATGCCACGTGTCACTTCCAGATTGGCTCCAGAGTTCCTGACCTACCACCTTAGCATGAACTCACTAACCGTTGGAATGAAGCTCTTCTTTGTCGCTGGGTTGCGATGGACATTCTAACGAGCAGTTTCCCATCACGACCTAGTGACCACCGTTGGATCAACCTTGATCTGCTCGACCGTTATCTCACCTGAGCTGCTCTCTTGTTGAGCCCCACCACTTAGTTGTCAAGCCGCGATAGATAATGTTCGTGCATCTCACCATATCGGTATAGCGATAGTCGTTGATCCACCTTCAACCTACACGGTCTTTAACTCACTTCTTTTTGCACGTGCTTTGTCGCCAAGACGCGGGGAATAAATTTTGATCATCTTCCCATCGCAGTACAACGACATCCATTGGATCATCTCGAACTTGCTCACTCGATAGCCTGATCACAAGAAGAGGGTTCCATCGGCCCATTGGCAAGAGTCACACTGACAGCTGTTCCATCGGGATAGGTTACTTTGATCAGTCTGAGCACAAGTCAAGTTAATTCGAGGCACATTTGCAACAAACTCCCACTTGACGAGGAATTCACTGGACTGATTACCATTCCAGACGTTACTGAGAAAAATGGGTATCAAGACCCATAGAATAAGAACACCACTTGAACTTGTGAGTGCTCACAGGTTTCGTCAAGGCATCTGCAACATTTTCCAGAGTGTTTACCTTGTTAAGATAAACTTTTCCATCTTCCACCATGTCATGAACAAAGTGGTACTGAACATCAATATGCTTCGATCTGGCATGGAAAGTAGGGTTCTTTGCCAAACATATGGCACTCTGACTGTCACTCTAAATTTCAACCTTCCCTGCATCAAAACCAATATTTGAACTCAAACGCCTAAGCCAGACAACTTCTTTACAAGCATGTGTGGCTGCCATGTATTCTGCCTCTGTAGTGGACAAAGCGACTACAGATTGTCGCTTGCTCATCCAACTAATTGCTCCACCATTCATGACAAAAACATATCCACTGGCGGATCTTCTGCTGTCTATCTCTCTAGCCCATTCATAATCCACAAAACCACATATACTGAGAGTTTTCTTTGAATCATCAGAATGACCATGATAGCACAAAGCAAAATCTGAAGTTCCCTTCAGATATCTAAACACCCTCTTTACAACATCCCAATGCGACCTTCTTGGATTTGACATAAACCTGTTAAGTACTCCCACTGGTTGGGTAATGTCTGGTCTTGTACAAATCATAGCATACATCAAACTGCCAATAGCACTTGCATAAGGTACACTTTTCATGTCTTATATCTCTTTTGGAGATTTCAGACTGTCAAGCACATATAGCTTAGTTCCCTGCAAGATGGGAAGAACCTGTGATTTACAGTCAAACATATGAAACCTGTCTGGAACATTCTTTTTATACTTTCTTTGGCTGAGCCAAATTTTCCTCTTAGATCTATTCCTTTTGATCTCCATTCCTAGAATGTAATTTTCTGCTCCCAAGTCCTTCATTTGAAATTTCATAGATAACTGATATTTTAAATCCGAGATCATACCTTTTGTATTTCCTATGAACAACATGTCATCTACATACAAAGCTATGATAAGAATCCTATCACCTTCAGTTTTGTAGTAAACACAATGATCAATTTTTGATCTCATAAATCCCAAGGACAAAACAAATGTATCATACTTTTGATACCACATTCTGGGAGACTGTTTCAAACCATACAAAGACTTCTTGAGTCTGCATACCAAATGTTCTTTACCTTTTTCCACAAAGTGCTCAGGCTAAGACATATAAATCTCTTCTTTAAGATTACCATGAAGAAACACTGTCTTCACATCCATCTGCTCAATCTCCCAATCATATGTTGCTGCAAGTGACAAGAGAAATTTGATAGATGTCAGCTTAGCCACAGGAGAAAAGATCTCTCCATAGTCAATACCTTCCCTTTGAGAATACCCCTTTGCAACCAATCTTGCTTTGTACTTGTCAATGCTACCATCTGGACCATACTTCTTTTTGAACACCCACTTGCAGCCTACAAGCTTTCTACCATTAGGCAATGACACCAAATCCCAAGTTCCATTTTTATCCAATGATGGCATTTCATCATTCATGGCTTCCAACCAAGAATCTGAATCAGGCATTTTAATAGCTTCTTTGACAGTCCTAGGCTCATCAATATTTGCAAGTAAAGCATAAGCACAATTAACATTCAACATAGAGTGACTGTACTTATTAGGTGTATACCTATTAGGTTTCCGCCTCTCTCGAGTAGATCTTCTCAACTCTGGTGTTGAGGCTTCTTGAGGTTCAACAGGAGGCTCATCATCATGTTCTTCTTCAGAACTACTTGACCTACTTGAACTCTCCTCATCTTCAGGTATCTTTGGAGATTCTTCCTTAGCTGGAGGAATTTCAACCTCAGCTTCTCCTTGCTTTCCTATGTTGTGATCTAGTGACATAGGTTTCAGCTCATGAAAAATCACACTTCTGCTGTACATAACCTTACCAGTCATTGGATTCTAAAGTTTGTATCCTTTCACACCAACTCCATAGCTAATGAAGATACATTTCACAACTTTGTTATCCAACTTAGATCTATTAACATCAGGCACATGAGCATATGCCTCTGCACCAAAAACACGAAGGTGCCTTAAAGAAAGTTTCTTACTAGACCAAGCTTCCATAGGTGTTTTGTCAACCAATGCTGAAGTAGGAGAGCGATTCAACAGGTAACATGCTATAGCAACTGCTTTAGCCTAGAATTTTTGTTCCAGCCTAGCTTCGCTCAACATGCTTCTTGCTTTCTCCATTAGAGACCGATTGAACCTTTCAACAACTCCATTTTGTCGTGGAGTGTAAGGTACGGTCTTATGTCTCTTAATTCCATGATCAACACAGTACTTGTCAAAATATGCACTATAATATTCACCACTGTTATCTATTCTTAAACATTTAATCCTTCTCCCAATTTGATTTTCAACAAGGTTCTTAAACTCCTTAAACCGACTGAACACTTCTGATTTACTTTTAAGAAAGTACACAAATACTCTTCTTGAATAATCATCTACAAAAGATACATAATACTTAGACTTAGACAGTGAAGGAACCTCTACTGGCCCAAACATATCAAAGTGAACATAATCCAGAATGTCAGAAGATTTATGAGAACTCAAATAAAACTGAACACGGTTATGTTTTCCATATATGCAGTGTTCGCAGAAATTGAACTCAAAACTACAATCATCCAGACCTTCAACCAGATTCTTATTCTTCAAAGATTTAAAATCTTTTTCACCTATGTGGCCTAACCTATTATGCCAGAGCATTGTTTTCTCAGCAGGAAGTTTAGCTTCCAATGAATTATCATTATGCATCATTACAGTTGTCTTAACTGACTTTTCAGAGGTTACATTACAACATATAGGTTCAACATTTAACTTATATAGTGTACCAATGTGATCACCCTTTGCCAATACAATGGAACCCCTAGTCATCTTGCAACCACCATATACAAATGTAACTTGTACTCCAACATCATTAAGTTTACTTACAGAGAGAAGGTTTCTTGCCAAACCTGGTATATGAAGAACTCCATTGATCCCCTTCACTCTACCATCTGGGTTTTGAATTTTAATTCTGCCTCTCCCTACAATATCCAACGTAGAATCAATAGCCAAGTATACCTTTCCACCAGCATACGGTTCATACTTCGAGAACCACTCCTTGTGGGAGGTCATGTGAAACGATGCACCAGAATCTACTAATCAGGTGTCATCCAAGGTAGGCACTGCTAGGACTACTACAAATGCATCTGCATCACCTTGAGAAGATTCAATGTCAGAATACTTCTTCTTCTTCTTCTTCTCCTTGCAATCCTTTCGGATATGCCCTTTTTGCCCACAGTTCCAGCACTTCACCTTTGACTTCTTGCCTGGAGATTTTGATCTCTCTTGAGACTTGGACTTGAACTTCTTTCCTTTCTTCTTGTCTTTGTCCTTCGGACTTTCTAGAATAGAGAATGCATCTTTTGTCATCTCAGAAGACTTCTTTCTCATTTCTTCTGAAAAAAGAGTATTAACCACAATATCTATCTTGAACTGGGTCGTAGTACTACCGATAGCCATCACTAAGTGATCCCAAGAGTCAGGCAATGAACATAACAACAACATGCAACGTTCTTCTTCCCGAATGGTCACACCAACAGAAGTTAACTATGCAAGAACCATGTTGAATGCATTCAAGTGGTCTACCAATGGTGTTCCTGCATCCATCTTCAGAGAGTACAAATTCTTCCTCAAGAAAAGTTTATTCACCAAGGATTTGCCTTGATAAATATCTCCCAACTTATTCTAGAGAAGATGTGCAGTTTTCTCCCCATGGACGTTTAACAGAACAAAATAAACAAGACATAGCTTGATTAGACCCCTTGCCTTTTGGTCAGCTAATTCCCAATCCTCTTGCTTCATGCCTGTAGGTTTGTGCCCATACATAGAAATCCAAAGGTCTCGAACGACCAACAAGTCTTCCATCTTGAGTTTCCATAGTTCAAAATTGGAACCATTAAATTTTTCCATGTCTATGCGCCCTGAGGTGCTCGCCATCTTAACCTGTATAACAAACAAGTAGACACTCTGGAAGACTTCCATTGAAACAAAACTGACACAAAAAACCAACCCTACCCAACAAGGATAACAAAATAGGACAAGCTTTGATACCACTTGTAAGGAAAGCACAATGTGGAAACGCCTTCCTAAAGTTAATTGACAGGGAAGATCATGCAAGAATCCAGTTTAAAACTTTTATAGGATGTTAAGAATCATATAGACAAACAAATATAATCAACACAGAGACAAAACACCAAGAATTGCGTGGGAAAACCCTTTTGGGAAAAAAACACACCACCAACAGTTGAACACTTTATTTCCAGTAAATGAATTTACAATAAAGTTTCAGTTTGCAACTACTGGTATTCATTCTCAGATTCTCATGAACTGGACACTACAATCAACATACGATAATCAGTTACACCATAGTTATCCAATGGCTACATATATCAGATTGTTGATAGTTCATATGAGCAACTGTACTAACGGTTTGAAGTCTAACCGTCTGCGTCGGTTTGCATTCATGAGAAACACAATATCCCACATGCACTAGGAAGTCGGGTCAATTCATATTCATATACACCGACAATATCATCTTCAATGTCCAAGTGTTTATCTTTTGGACTCCGGTTCGAGCACACACCCGTAGTCAGTCTCTACTCCACTTGCTCGACCTCTAGCTCACATCTTTGCTAGTCTGTCATGGACTCACCGCCAGAATGAAGCTCTTCTTTGTCGCGATGGAAAGTCTAACGAGCAATTTCCCATCGTGACCTAGCGACCACCGTCCGATCATCTGCGATCTGCTCGGCCTTTAACTCGCCTTAGCTGCTCTCCTGCTGGGTCCCACCACTTGGTTGCCATGTCACAAGGGATAACATTTTGGGCACCTCACAACCTCGGTACAACAACAGCCACTGATAGTCCTAGAATTTTACTCCACCGTTGATCTTCCTCGGATCTTCTGTTAGATCTTCTTGATTTGCATGACCCTTATCTCACTTGGGCCGCTCACTTATGCCACGTGTCAGTTACTGATTAGCTCTGGAGTCCCTGCCTTGCCACCTTAGCATGACCTCACTAACCACCAGATTGAAGCTCTTCTTTGTCACTGGTTCGCGATGGATATTCTAACAAGCAGTTTCGTATCATGACCTAGCGACCATCGTTGGATCAACCTTGATCTGCTCGACCGTTATCTCACTTGAGCTGCTCTCTTGCCAGGCCCCACGACTTGGCCGCCAAGCCGCGATGGATAACGTTCGTGTATCTCACCATAGTGGTATAGCAACAGTCGTTGATCCACCTTCAACCTGCATGGTCTTTAACTCGCTTCTTTTTGCACGTGCTTTGTCACCAAGCCACGGGGAATAACTTTCAATCATCTTCCCATCGCGGTATAGCGATAGCCGTTGGATCATCTTGGACTTGCTCACCCGATAGCCCGATCACAAGAAGAGGGTTCCATCGGCCCATCGGCAAGAGTCACACCGACAACTATTCCATCGGGATAGGTTACTCTGATCAGTCTGAACACAAGTCAAGTTAATTCGAGGTACATTTCCAACATATATGCCTTGGTTCTATTTTCAAATTTGATATTACCCATGCAGTGGGAGTTCCTAGATGTACGTTCTTCATTGAAAGGTTTGATATAAGGAGCTTGATTGGAGTCATGGGTTGCATATGATGTTGGAACAAGTTTATCGATGATGTTGATACCTTAGATGTATCGATGGTTGGATGTAATGGCATGAGTTGTGGATTTTAATTTTCCTATCATGTGGGTTTTTTGCCTTTTACAATAGCTCGGAGCCTTTGTTATCACATTGGGTTCAATACGCATGTTCTTGGATTGGAGTATATTCACATCGATTTGTTCCTTCTCTTCCATAGGTGGCATGTTGGAGGATGAGAGGATTCATTGCTTGAGATGATGGTCACTTTTGGTTTTATTGTAGATATCTTGATGGAGCACGAGAGCATGCTATAGATCAATGTAATTTCATGTATAGGTATGATGATGTATTTAATTAATTGACCCTTATGCAATGCATACAATGAGTGGTAGATTGTTAGGATTTGGTTTTATATACCATTGCGTAAATTTATTTATTATAATGATCTAATTAAATAATTATTTAGTTGTGGTACATATTGGAGATGTGATTAGACCACACTAGGTAATTATTTGGGAATCACTTGTAATGTTGTATTGGAATATTGATATTATTTTGTGTTTGGGAGAAATAGGATAAGTATTTAATATTTGGAGAAATAATTAAAACTTAGTACACAATAATAAATAAGGGGCAATGGTTTTGTGTGCACATGGTTTTTCATTACCACTTGGTTGTATTTGTCTGAGCTTATGTCTATAAAAGAAAACACATGTTTAGTGGATAAGGTTGGTTGGGTGTGTGGGCTGCCAAATTTATTGAGTCTTTGTGAGGATTGCATATGTGAAGAAAGGAATGTGATGTTTGGATTCATGCTTGGACGCATGAAGGTTGCATGGGAGGGGCTTGATGTTTCAAAAGTATTCATTGTAACTCGTTAAGTGCATGTATTACTTTATGATTGATTAATAAGATGGAGTATGGATGCTTTTGGAGGTTGGGTTTTTCATTCTTGAAGGTTTTTCCAAGGTATATCATGTGTTATCTTGTGGTTTGTCTATTTGATCTTTTCATAATGGTTATATTAAAAAATTGCATGCATGCTTTTCTGTCATGGATTTTGTAGGAAATGAATTAATTATATTAGGTATTGATGCAATATTTCCTAACAACTCATTATTTATTTGATAGTTAAATTTTTACTAGTGTGGAAGAGAACACTATTGTTCATGTGTTAATATAACATATTGAATTTTTTTCCCCTCGAGTAAGAAATGTATACAACAAGTGGAAGAGCATCGGGAAATGTGTTATAAAATTTACATAAAATATTTAATAATTTATGAAGTTACGACACACATTGAAATGGATGCCACACTTTGATTAGAAGAATATTCTCCTAAAATGTGGTTGCATGTGACATTGAGAAAATGCATGTAATATATCTGGGGTGTCACATGAAAAGACACCATCTTGAGAACAAGAGTAAAATTAAGGGTGATATAAGTTTTTCCTAGGAGGTTGTAATGATTCTTGGATCTAGAGTCTGTAATGCCCCACCAGGAAACCCCGAAGGGATAAAGCTAAAACACATGAATGGAGTGCAACATTTAAAAAATAAAAATAAAATAAGACACAACATAAAGATACAATAAGATATCAAAGTACAGATTACACAGCGGAAGACATCAACTATCACCTAAAGAGTTTCCCAATGCGATTACTTAATTCCACATTTAACTTAACTTACGCTAATTAATCCAATAAGCCGATTGTCTTAATAACGAGAAAATTCTTAAACAAGGATAATTTCTTTTAGCAAGACAAAATATAGATCACAAGATAAAGTTCATCCATTAAGGTTTATTCATACCCTTTGTCCATACTTTTCATTAAAATTTTAGTCATGCATCCAATTTAATAACACACTTGAATTTCATCATAAACTAATGAGATCTTTCCATGCATACTTAATTTCCTTAACAATTATAGAATACATTCTGCAAATCAACTACACTCTTTCATGAACCACATTACTGCATAAAGAGACGACTGAAAACATGCATTACAATTAATTTCATGTAATCCACTTACACATTCTATCAAAATGCCATCCATACATGCTAACACTAAAACATGAAACATAAGAACAAAAGCAACACATAACACCAAAATGATCTCGGAGTTCACCCCTAGAGGGCTACATCTCCGGGTCTGCTCAACTGCAAGACCCCTCCGATAATTAAATAAGTTAAGGGTACATAAGTTTCATATCATTTACATTCCTGCCATCAAGGTGAATCATACCAACAAACAACCAACCACATCAGTCAATAATTACATAAATGATCCCTACAAAGAAACAGATCCAACTGAACATATCAAAAGCTAATACAAGGTCCATTGCCCGACAGTACTCGAACTAGAGACCTGACCCGCTATGGCCAACCACAAATCACCACTTGACACCCGCATAAAGTACAAGACCAGTTAAAACACCATCACAAGGCAACAACCAAACTAGAAACCGAAGACATAAACAGGTACCCCAAATCAACCAAACGACAACGTCCAAACAAACATATCAAGGCCTTGCCATTACTTTAAACAAAAGCGAATACAGAAATTAAACTTGCATAGGCAATAACCAAAAAAGGACAATCTTCTTTCCTATTGGTTTAAACAATAAAAGTCGGTCAAGTTTTCTAAATGATCTAAGTTTTCAAAATACATTAACAGAAAAATCACCATAACGAGGAGAATACAATACCACAATTGCAATAGTCCATTTGTCTATGTCTCGATACAGAGGAAAAATATAAACTAACCATTTATTTTGCTAAATGAAAATCTCATTAACTTACCAATTTTCCAAATGATACATTATTAAATTTCCAATAATTCCAATAGCATATCGTATAATATATTCCTGAATAAAATATTATTTAAAAATTATCAATTTAATAAATATATTTAATTTCAACAATTTTCCAAATAAAATAATATTTTATCTTTTTCCCAAAAAGATACTTCCTCAATAAAACAGATACCAAAATTAAATATTAATTATTATATATTTATTTATCCCAAAAAATATAAACAATTAATAATTTAATAATACACAATATTAACAAATTAAGTGTTAATTAATATATAAATTATCATGATTAACATATATTTAAAATATATATTAATTAATAATTAATAATTAACATATAATAATAAAATATATTAATTAATATTTAATAAAACAATTAAATATTTTAAAACCCACTTTAAATTTAATATGTTATAATATATATATATATATATATATATATTTTATTATTTATTTATTTATTATTATTATTATTATTATTATTATTTTTTAAAACATGTAAATAATTTCCAAATTCATTAAAACCCCTTTGACAGAATTTACATAGAAATAAAATTCCCAACTCAATAAAATTCATTCACAGAACTTTATTTCAATTACATTTTTATTAATTAGATAATCCAATAAATTTAATTCACAATTAAATTTATTTCTAAAGAAATCACAGAGATTTATTTAAAGGACTATCAGAAGAAATCAAACCAGAGAGAATAATTTTTCCATAATAATTTTCCCAATGTTCTCAAAATTAAATTACTCCCATACACTAGAAAATTAACATCAGGCAAAGATTTTAATTCAAAACCCGATTTAACCAGAAGAGGGTTTTGAAATTGACAAATAATTTACACACACATCATTCAGAGAAAAATAGAAATATTTTCTAAAAACCCACAATCAAAGAAGTCATCCAACCTGGCATAGCTTTCCTGGAAGAAATCTGTAGAAGAGCCCTAATCTTTTCAATAAGTTTCCAATAAATTTCTTCACCTAAATTCTTGACCTGTTTCCTGTGTATCTAAAATAAAGACCTATTCCCTATTTAAACTAAAATTCTAGGTTCAATAGCTTTTTCTCAAAAAACCTAAATTTAGAATAAAAGTAATTTTATTTTATTTTCTAATTTTATAACAAAAGATAAACTAACATGCAATAATTAAAAATCATTATTCTTTCTTCTCTTTTCTCATGCAAAATAATTAATTTTCTAAATAAAGAATTAAAACAATACTTTAATTCCAATTAGTTCTTTTATTTATTTATTTATTCTTTTATTTAATTATTTATTTATTTAAAATTCAAGGAAACAATAAATATAATTAATCTAATTTATTTTTCCACTAAAATTTAAATAAAAATATATTTCTAATATCGTGCAATTAATTAATTAATTAAGTCATAGTTGAATTGTTTATGCATTGAGATTATAAATTTAGTTAATTAAAAGAAATGCTTTTCTCCCTCATTTAATTTTTAATTAACAAAGCTAATAGTTGCATTTCACAATATTAATGAGGGTAAAATATTTTTAATTAAATTAAATTCTCAAAATCAATCTTACACACTATATAAAATAAATATGAATAAAACTCACTTTTCTAATCAAAATTGATTTTCTTAAATAATTAAAATTAATCTTTCTATTCCAAAAAGCAAAAGAGATTAAATTATTTCTATTTCGAATAAATTTAAATCTTTCCTTTTTAAAATGCATAAACTGAATAAATTCGTTATTTAAAATTAACCATTAAATTAAACTCACTACAAACATAAATAGGACGATCTTTTTAATTAATGATTAATCATATAAAAGAAACCTATTTATTTTAATTCCTTAATTACTAATGCGTAAATGAACACATTAAATCAAAATAAATACTTAGGGTTAAATACTCTATTTACCACACGCCAAGCACACAAACCAAGTAAGCCAACCAATTACCCGACCCGCAAACCCAAATGAAAAGAAAATTGACGGAACACAAGCGACGCTCATTTGAGTATGACTAGGGTAAATTGAAGGTTTTACGACCACCTAACCCAAATTCTAAGGACGAAAGAGGTATACTCAACCTTGTGAATACAGGTGAAGATGAACTTTACACCTAGGTGGTACTATACCTGCAATCTCCTGCAACCAAGAGGCAGACAAGCATACATATATATATATATATATTTAATGAAGATGTTAGCTCGAGATTAATAGCAAGAATCAAGAGGACAGTTTAAACTTACATAAGAATCAATGCGAAAGCACATTAACAGATACGCACAATAATCATAATATCTGACTAAACATTACCTCATGGTAATTCAACCATTCAAGATTGCCACATAAAAAGTCAACCAAGGTCAAACCAATTTTACAAAGCTGTCTAGGGTAGGGGTACTACAGAGTCAAACTTAGGTTGACATTAGAAATGTTATTTGGGTGATTACTTAGAAAATTAGTTTTCTTGTTGATAGTTGTTTATTTATAAGCTATTTGGGATGCAATATTTGTTTGAAGGAAGTAGTTGGAAGACAAGGTAATGTTGTTAGTTTATTCTTAATTAAAGAGTTTTAATCTCTTGTTGTTCTTGGTAATGACATTGTGGTATGGATATAGAAGTGATACTACTAGATTATTCATAGGTTAGAGATGTGTTGGAGGTGAAAAATTGGACATTTTGTTGCTCTCGATAGAGCATTGTTACATTGATAATAAATTGTTATTAGATTCATTTTTTATTATACATTGGGTGTAATTTGGAGGCTAATTATTCTTGAAAAGGTTTTCCTAGGGTATATCTTGTGTTACATGTTTCCTCTCCTAGAATTGTAAGATTCTATTTTATCTCATAAGTATTGTTTTGGTTAAATTAATGTTATTCCCATAATTAGTATCAAACTTAACCTAGTGAGAAATTTTTACTTGCATTGGATTTCTTAAAAAGATGTTTATCCTTCCAATATAAAATTAGAAATAAACCTTGATTTTAACTCCTATTATATTAATTTGTGTTTGGAAAAACTCTAAACAAAATAATTTGTATTTTTCAATGTAGAAGCAATTTTAGGATTTTTTTTTAAGGTGAATCTCATATAAGGGGGAAACTATTTTTTTTTGAAACTTCTTATAATATACAATTTTAAATTGTCCAATTAGACTATCAACCACTTCCATCTTTGATATTTTTTAAAACTCTTTCCAATTGACTTCATCCCTTTCAATATTTTTTTGTTGACTTCATTTGTATAAAAGATCACGAGCCTTTGTATTAGGAAAAAATTGTTCTTAAAAGATTACTTCCTCGATAGACTAAAAGTCACTTTACTACTTATCTAAATAACACCAAGAAACTTCAAACAAAGTCTATATTTGTCAATATATGAGTTTTTTCAACAATAATTTTATTTGTTGTGCATAGCTTTTGGTATTAGCCGTGTAAGTTTATTTCCTCTATACATTTCAGATCAAACTTTATGATCCTTCATCACGAAGAGAGCAAGACGAGAGAAAAAAATTGAATGTAATTGTTCTCCCAACAATAATTTGATAAGAGTCATATAGCGAATATTCATGACATAGGAAAAAATTGTAGATGGTAGGGTTTGAGTTTAATTTCCTAGACTATGTTAAATCTATTAAAACTTGTTTAGACTAAGTTCTAATAAAACTATGGCGAGCAAAAGGTGTAGGCAAAACTAGAGCTTCCTCTTCAAATTTTCTAATTACTTTTTCATCATGTTTATCATATTCATATTTTTCTTTCCCATCTCTATTGAGAATGCATATTGATACTAGTAGCTTAGAATTGTGAGTATTTGCAGTGATGAATGAATGAGAATTTTGTGCTTCCACATAAGATTATGATGAGTGTTGTAATCTTATGACATGAGACAAAAAGAAATATCCTATCATATCATCCAAAGTGGAAAAGTGATAGTGTGATAACACCACAAAAGGTGGATCACCCACATAAGGTGGAAAAGTGAAACCACAAAAGGTGGATGTGATAATGTGATAAAAGCACTAAAGGTGGAGACACCACATAAGTGGATATGATAACATGATAACACCACCTAAATTGGAAATGCTCCTATGTAGTCCCTAAGTACAACTTAAGTGATGTGTAATTAGGACCTAAGTGAAGAATAACCAAGGTACAACACCTTAATTACACCAAAAATCATTAGTAGGTGCTCATGGATACTTGAAGAATTAGGTGATGCTAGGTTCTCTTGTGATTATAGACTTTTATTGAGCCAGTTGGTGGTTTTAGCATGAAGACCAAGGAGCTTTCACCTAGTAAGGAATTAAGAGGAGATTGTTCTTGGAGTGAGTCATGATAACTTGGATATCTTGGAGGAGCATTCTAATTCCCCACTCTTGGTATACTTGATGATTTGTCATCTTAAAGGTATCTACCCGTCCTTATTTTAGGTGTGTTGTCTTTTGTGCTTTATCTTTCATATATATAGATCTTGAGCTATGGATTGATGTTCATGGAGGATTCATTTTGAGATATGTTTTGGCATGGTTATCTCCTTGTACATATATGTTTATAATTGTTCATGAGGATTTTTTAAGATAGTTTATTGGGATGATTTCCTAATTTGGCAATGGTTAATTTGAGTTTGATATTCCTTTGGTTGGAGAGGATTACATCCATGGTTGGTATTTTACATGATATATATGTTATGTTTGATTTATGAGATTGAACAATTGGGCATTGTTATAGCTTCTCATTTGGGATTTTAAGGAGATCATACTTGACACAACATTGCTCTTTGAGGTATTGATACAAGGATAGGTTATAGTCTATAGTTTTTTCTCTTCATTCTATGGTTTCTTCGGAGGATTATGGTGATATATTGTGAGAGAGTATGTAACTATTTGCATTGCATGTCTAGATTATTGTGATTATTCTTGGTATTACATAGTTTTGATTAATTATCACTCCTTGATATGAGTGTTGGTTGGTAGACTTGATATGCCTTGGTTCTATTTTTTCAGATTTTAAATTACCCATGCAGTGGGAGTTCTTGTATGTATGTTCTTCATTGAAAGGTTTGATATATGGAGCTTGATTGTAGCTATGGTTTGCATATGATGTTGGCATGATTTTATTGATGATGTTGATATCTTAGGGGTATGGATTGCTGGAAGTAATGACATGTGTTGTGGATGTCATTTCCTATCATGTGGGTTTTTTTTCTTTTGGCTTAAAGCCTTTGTTATCACATTGGGTTTGATGCTCATGTTCTAGGATTGGTTCATCTTCACATTGTATTGTTCCTTTTCTTCCATAGGTGGCATGTTGGAGGATGAGAGGAGTTCTTGCTTGAGATGATGGTCACTTTGGTTTTGTTTTAGGTATCTTGATGAGGCACGAGAGCATGATAGAGATCAATGTGATTTCATGTATAGCTATGATGATGTATTTAATTGATTGGCCCTTATGCAATACATACAAGTGGGAGATTGTTAGGATTTGGTTTTGTATACCATTGTGTAAATTGATTTATTATAATAATGTAATTAAATTATTATTTAGTTATGGTACATCTTGGAGATGTGATTAGGCCACACTAGGTAATTATTTGGGAATCACTTGTAATGTTGTATTGTAACATTGGGATTATTTTATGTTTGGGAGACATAGTATAAATATTTGATGTTTGGATAAACATGTAAAACTTAGTACCCAAAATTAAATAAGGGGTCAATGGTTTTGTGCTCACATGGTTTTGCTTTACCACTTGGTTATATTTGTTTGAGCTTGTGTCTATAAAATCAAGCACATGTTTAGTGGTTAAGGTTGGTTTGGTGAGTGGGCTATCAAATTTATTGAGCCTTTATGAGGAGTACATATTTGAAGAAAGGAATGTGATGTTTGGATTCATGATTGGACACATGGGGGTTGCATGGAAGAGGCTTGATGTTTTAAAAGTATTCATTGTAACTCTGTAAGTGCATGCATCGCTTTATGACTAATTAATTAGATGGAGTATGGATGCTTTTGGTGATTGAGTTTTTTCCTCTCGAAGGTTTTCTTAGAGTATATCATGTGTTATCTTGTGGTTTGTCTATTTGATGTTTTCATAATGGTTATTTTGTAAAATTGAAAGCATCCTTTTTCTCATAGCTTATGTAGGAAATGAATTAAATGTATTGGATATTGATGCAATATTTCCTAACAACTCTCACGATCTATTTGATAGTTAAAGTGCCACCGATGTGGAAGAGAGAACTATTGATCATGTGTGAATATATCACATTGATGTTTAGTCTAGTTGTTGAAATTGGTTTACTGAAGTTCATGAGCACAAAGGAGTTTAGATGATGCAAGATTGTTATGGAATTTCTCCCCTTGAGTAAGAAATGTATACAAAAAGTGGGAGAGAATTAGGAAATGTATTATAAACATTACATATAATATTTAATAATTTATAAAGTTATGACACATATTGAAATGGATGCCACACTTTGAGTAGAATAATATTCTCTTAAAATATGATTGCCTCCAACATTGAGAAAATGCATGCAATATATGTGGGGTGTCACATGAAAATGCACCATCTTGAGCATAAGAGTTAGATTAAGGGTCAAATAGGTTTTTCCTTGGAGGTTGTAATGACTCTTGGATCTAGAGTCAAACATAGGTTGACATTAGAAAAGTCATTTGGGTGCATTTCTTAGGAAATTTAGTTTTCTTGTTGATCCTTGTTTATTTATAAGCTATATCAAATGTAAGAATTGTTTGAAGGAAGTAGTTGGAAGGCAAGGTTATGTTGTCAGTTTATTCATAATTAAAGAGTTTTAATCTCTTGTTGTTCTTGTTTGTGACATTGTGCTATGAATATAGAAGTGATACTACTAGATTATTCAAAGGTTGGAGATTTGTTAGAAAATCTAATACTTTCTTGCTCCCAATAGAGCATTGGTACATTGATAATAAATTGTAACTCGATTTATTTTTGATAATACATTAGGTGTACTTTGAAGGCTAGTTCTTATTTAAAAGGTTTTCCTAAGGTATATCTTGTATTATGTGTTTCCTCTCCTAGAGTGTTGTGATCCTATTATACCTTATAAGTATTATTTTGATTAGATTAATGTTATTCTCCACCATAATTAGTATAATCTTAACCATAAGATAACAAGACGAGAAAGAAATTGAATGAAATTGTTCTCTCACCAATAATTTGATAAGAGTTATGTAACGAATATTTATATAAAAAAAATTTGCACATGGCAGGGTTTGAGTTTGTTAAATCTATCACAAATTTCAGACTGAGTTCTATAAAACTATGGGGAGCAACAGTGTAGGCAAAACTAGAGCTTCTTCTTCAGATTTTGTAATTAATTTTTCATCATGTTTATCATATTAATATTTTCTTTCCCACCTCTCTTGAGAATGTAGGTTGATACTAGTAGCTTAGAATAGAGAGGTTCAAAATTTGCAATCACATATAAGAAGAGAGAGGTTCAACTCTACAAACTTACTCTAGGGGGTTCATTGAGTTTCCACTGCCTTGAGAAAATTTACAACCATATATAATTAAAGACATATAGATAAAAATAAAGAGGCCCATCCCTATGTTGACTTAAGAAATTCTTTATATAGATAAAAGTAAAGAGGTCCATCGTCATACCATGTCGACTTGACTTAAGAAATTTTTCATATAGATAAAAGTAAAGAGGTCTGTCACCATGTAAAATATTGTTTTATTTATAAATGATAAAATCCTAATTTAATAACTTTACATACACAATAAAAGGTTTACTTTATTTGATTATTTGATCACTCAAACCTTTAATTTTAGATTTACTAACCAACATTCTTCCTCTTATAATTTTAAAAATAACAATTAATAAAGAATATGAGTTATCTCTAATAGAAAAGTTGAAGTTCAATCATATTATTTGAATATTCTAAAATAATTTTTTGAATTTAGTACAATTCTTAGTAGTGCTAAACACCTTATCACTCTAATGCACCTATTTTAAAATGTAATTTTTTAGTTTTTATGAAAAATAATTTCCAATCTCTTCATAAACCAAAGACAAAAAAATAAATAAATAATATTTAAAATAAATTTTTTTTTAGTCTTTTTACAATTAAAGGAACAACTTGATAATTTCTTCATTCTGTTTTTAATCTATAGTTCAATAAGAAAATTCAAAGTACTATTTAGAAAAAAATCAAATAAAGGTACGAAAGGATAAGTGACGGTGTGAGAATTTTGGTAGGGCTTACAGATAAATTACCTAAATTTATTTTGATAAAAGGTATTAATATTTTGAAAGTTTGAAAGAGGTTTTTCAAATTATAGTGATATATATTTTTATTATAATTAGATATTTTATCAATAGGATAGAATTTGATTTAAGTTATTTAATAATGTTTCAAATTATTAAATATATAAGTAATTTAATGCTTTCAATTTTTTCAAAATCTGATATGTAGATATGTTAGTATTAATGTAAATTAATTTACTTTGACTTGTTTTTAGAATTTTTATATTTTTATATCTTTTATTGATATATTTTCTTATAATTTACTAATAAAACATTTCAAGTCTTTCCTAAAAAGGAAATTTACATTCTTAATAAGCATCCAAATCTTATTATTTATGATATATCATTATTATTATGTTATTATTAAAAATAGAAAAATAAGAAAATATTTTAATGAGATTTTATTGAATATTCTTTATTTAATGTCAAGAAATAAAGTCACTTCAGTGAGGAAAATGGATTATAGGAGTGTGTGACTTGGAATATTGGATAGTATATGTGAAGAAATTTTTAGTGTCATATAAAAATTCATCCCAAAATGTATTTCTAGATCCAATTTTTTTTATTTTTTTATAATAGAGTTATTTCTATCATTAGATATGAATTAGGTCGTGTGAGATCCAAGCAATAGCAATAGTAACTAATAAAATTTATTAGTTACTTATAGTTTCCTTTTTATAGCATGAAAATTCATTTATTTCCCTTCCATTTCAATAGGGTAAACTACTAGGATAAAAGAAGGGCTTAAAGAAGGATAAATACCATATCAATATTAAGTGCATTTCTTGTATCCAAAAATGGAGTTCAAGATAACATCTAGATTTTAAAAATATGATCCAAAAATATGTTAATCATAATCACATTTGTGTGATTACTTGGGAATTGATCATTTGATATGAAATAGTCCAATTATTAAGAATGGTAGAGATCTTCTTGATTCTTATTTTAACAATATTCCCTTCATCATTTGATATAGATTATTCATTGAAAAAAATGATCAAAATTTACATCTTTAATTATTTCAAAGGATAGAGTCACACTAATCTACTTAGATAAAGTGCTAAAAGACAATGGGACATAATTGTTTTTGATTAAAAAACTAGTGTTAACTAGGGTGCCAACCCTTAAACATAGTCATAGACTATCAAAAACAAAAAGCCCGCAGGCAGTACACCACAATAACATATGGGAGCAAGCCCCAAACAAACAACTACCAGACCTTCAACAATCCAAACCCAACGCAAGGGGGGGGAAGGACACCCAAGCCTTGACTAGGGGGGGTTTGGGGGGGGGGGGGTGGTGCGGAGGACTTCTGCTTCCGCCTGCGACAAACAACCGTCTAGACGATACTATCATTGGGACCATCAAAAGAGTGCTCAAGCAGTGAGGATCTAGCTTGGAAACCATCACTAGAGCTAAAGTTATGCTACTGCAGGGCAACAACCTGTTGTTGCAACACAACAAGGGTCTGCAAGGGATCAACAACAAGCTGCTGCAGAGGAGTAGCATCAGGAGCAGGACCAGTAGGTGGAGAATAGAGTTGCGAGTCAGCGGCGACAATAGGTGAGTCCACGGGGGCAGGAGGGGCAATGGTGGAATCAACTGCAACATTAGCACTAGTAGCAGGCACCTCAAACTCCCGAGAGAAGTCATTTGAATCTAGATCAACAACATGGATGGTCAGATGATCGACAGTGGTGTTTTTCCACCAGGTAGCAACACCTTTATGGTGTGAAAAGGAGTAGTCCGAAGCAAGGTGACCCGTAGAGAAACATTTTCGACAACGAAAGGGGAAAACCTCAAAATCCAGCAGTTGAGTCCAAGGCCGATCCCCAACCATGAGAACCACATCTCCTGGAAGAGGGGAGGAGATGTCAATATCAACTAAGATGCGGTAGTGTGGTCCATTGAAGACGTAGCATCATCAACCTTTAAGAAACGACCAATAGAGTTGCTGATAGCCTCGTTGCAAGAATGCTCCCAAAAATGAAAAGGGAGATTAGGGAGGTGAACCCACACTGGACGCACATTGAGCAGTTCAGTGAGAGGATTGAAGGAAGTTGTCCAAAGTTTGCAAGAGAGAGAATGCACTCCCCAAGGCCACAACTTACCCAAAACCAAATCTCGATCAACCGGAGTAGTAAAAGAAGCAATGAAAAAACCTTTTGCACAAGGACAAAGTTCAATAGTGTGAGTCACCAAGGGCTTCCAAGAGTTATGTATATAGTAAAAGAAGCAATGGGATATAATTGTTATGGTAAGCTCACTTGGTCCATTGATTTTATATATATATATATATATATATATATATATATATATATATATATATATATGGTCAAATAAATAGTTTTAGAACTATCAATGATAGGTGAAATAACACATTTATTTGCAATTGTTTTGAAAAAAATAGCCAAATCTATTTTTCCTCATATTGCAAATAATTCATACAATATCTAATAAAATAGACTTGATGCCCTTTTAATAGCTTTGCTATTGAACATATTGTCATTGAAGTCAAAAGAGAGAAGATTAATTATCATTAATGTCAAAGGTGAAAAGATTAATTGTCATTAATGTCAAAGGTGTATGAACAAAATTGTTAGAATTATATCATTAATGTCAAAGGTGTATGAACAAAATTGTTAGAATTATTATCATTAATGTCAAAGGTAGACTTCCATGACAAAAAGTTAATTGATTAAAGACAAAAAAGAAAAAGGGAAAAAAGAAAAAGAGGGTTTAATTTAATTTATTTATAGCCAACTTCAAATCTACTTATGACAACACGAGACTTAAAAGACAAATATTAAAATAGAATATTAGTTAAGTGGCCGATCCCTTAAGGAAGTGTTAACTCCCTTGGATGGCCAACCTCACTTTAATACAATATATATCAAGATGACCGACCACACTTTGGTGTCTAGTCAAAAGGTATTCATACTTAAAGGACTTAATCACCCAAGTTAAAAATGACATTCAGGGGCAGCCATTAATATATCTCATAAGTCAGATTTTGCATATATTAAGTGCAACAATTAAAGAAGAAAAAAAGCAGTGATTAAAGAGAATGACAAAGGCATGTAATAGTATAAGTAGAAGTTAAAACCAATACATAGTGATCAAGGTCGAATTCCCTATAAGGACGATTAAAATAAAATAAATTATATGAGCCAACTTGAAATATAAATAAATATAAATAATCATAAGGGGCATACTTAACAAAGATTTTTTGACGTACTCTGGTTTTGGGCAGTTGGGAATCTGCCAAAATCGCTTCTAGTCACATTTTCTTCAGACTGCTTAATTTTGATGGTTCTGTTAAAATGGTTAAATCATAAGTTTAATGGTTTCCTGCCTGTTGAGGGATGTTTTGCTGGGATCGCTGAGAGTAGGTTTTTCAATGTTATGAATCTCAGCTAAGAAATCTCTGTATTTAATCGAAATTAATATAAATCTTGGCTCTGCCTTTACCAATCAAAAAAAACAAAAACAAAGATTTTTTTAAGAGTTTTAAAACAAGAGAAATTAAGTTTAAGAGGTCGACCTCACTTCTTTGATAGTCACATCTATATATGAATGGTTGCCTCTAAGAGATTGACCTCCCTTCTTAGATAGTCGCCTCTATTTATGAATGGTTGCCTCTCTTTGGAAAAAGTATGAGTGATATTTATTGAAGATGGAATAGAAGGTTAAATGTGCAACAACACAATGATATATCAGTCCAATTAAGAGCAGACCTAGAACAGAAAATATGAAGGGTGTTGAAGTTTTATATTAAAGGAAGTTGGAACAGATGTGGCATGGAAGATACAATGATATTCATGTGATCTTGGAGCTGTCATCAATGCATATTTATAGTGGAAAATATGCCTGGTTAGGTCAGAATTTGGAGCACACTTCATTGCAGACAAAGCAGAAACATAAGGTGAACTTGAGCAGAGATATAAGGCACATCTGGAGCAAAGATTAAAGCAAAATTTGGATCAGAAATTGCATCATTTTGGAGTAGACTTTATTGCAAACCTTGAGCAAAGTTATAAGGCAGATTCGAAGCAAAGATATAAGGTGAATTTGAGCAGAGATATAAGGTAGATTTGGAGCAAAGATTCCAAATCCTTAGCCAACAAGAATACCACTGCAATTTTTAGGTTTTAAAATCTGCAATGAAATTCTATGGCTTTGAAGCATTAAAATTAGACTAATTAAGCAAAGTACATTATAATCATTAGATGCAGAGGGCATGAACGAAACATATCTTTGCTTTAGCATAATTCGGATAATCTATGCTTATAATTTTGTAATGTTGCTTTCTTCAATCTTCAAAATAACCCCTACTAAATAAGTGATCTACGAATAATGTGATAAAGAGGCTAGATCTCTTCTCACCTGAGCTGTTGTACAATCTAAAAGATGTACGACTTTTTTCCATTTGATATTGAGCTGCCGCTGCTTAGAATTCAAACAATTTGCTTCCATTTTTTCATGAATGTTTGAGTTCAAACCTCAACCACTGGATAGATTCTCCAAGCTGTGTGTGTGCTCATTCAGGATGGATGCAGTCTTGCCAGCCCAAGGAATTCTCCAACTGCATACAAGATTTAGGGGGGTCCAGTGCTGGATCAAACCTTTGCTGCTCATAAACAGAAGTATTTTTGTCACTTCTGCGTACCTATTAAGGGGGTTTGCCCAACTGAATGGTCTTTTGGCATAGTACACCTTTGACAAGTATAGCTGACAAAACATGTTATTCCTTAAAGTTGTTCAAAAAGAATAAAATTTACTGTTGAGCTAAATCCTATGCATTCCTTCAAGTTGTTAAATAAGACAAAAACTTAATTTTGAGTGTTGAGCCAAATCCTATATGATATAAATGTTTATCCTCAGGGAAATACACGATCTGTAATAAAATTACTGTCTGAATTCACTTCAAATTTATAAATCGTTGTTCCTCAAGACCTTGATTAAGATGCTGCTATAAATATGTGTATATGGAATGTAAATCCGAATGGCAAACACAGAGTGTTTCCAAGTTGTCTCCTTGGACAATATATTTTTTATTCAGACCTTTATTTAACTGGTATTTCTGTAATACAATCAATAAGTATAAGGAAAAATAGGTCCCCAACAATTCCCATTTTATGAGCAACTCACATCTAAAGTTGTATGCATTGGAACACTGTGCCAGCACAGTTTCTTGAAAACATTTTTTCCTTGAATGAAAATAACAGTTTCCAAAATTTCTTCTAATCACATGAACTCACTGAATAAGTTTGACCATACGACCAAAAAACCATGTACAAAATCAATGCTAATTTATCAAAACAATTGACTGTTTAAGTACAAGTATGTAGCAACAAAAGCTCCAACTCCTAATCCAGAAACAAGAACTAAAGTAGTATTCCTGCAGAGATCAACAGCAAAATAACTTGAGTGAGCAGCCAAATATATATGTTGCTAAAGTGAGCTTTCCGCTAGTCCATTAAAATAAAATCATAAAACCAATAACTGACATTAGAAAATTTGAATATCAAAGCTAGTGCAAGTTATTGCTTTCAAATAATTTTTCAAAGTAACGTTGAAACTTCAGTACTGTCTTTGTCTCTAGCATCCAGTACTCAAGGCACAGTTATGCCTGCTTTCAGCTCAAAAAATAATGACGAATCAGATTTCAAATAACAATTTCTATGTTCTGGTATTAATTTATAATAACAAGCTTCTAGAGTTTCAGTTATTGTTGCACATTAGCATGTAAGAGTTTTGGAAAACGAAAGACACTAATACATTGAGATGTCAGTAAATCTGATGAGAATTTGATTTGTTATCTAATCTATAGAGCAAAGGATAACAGGTCGACAAACTACACCATGTCAATGTAGTGAACTTATCCATATATGTAGAAATGGGTTGGTAATGTTGACAAGGTCCAGTTGGTGGGTACATATCTTATTCCTCATCTATAGTACTGTATGGGTCCGAAGGTTTAATGAGTACTGAAGATACTCCTCTGATGTGCGTAGATGCAAACTAACAATGTTATGAGAGAATGATCTGGAAATTGCCATGGGGAACTTATATGTTGACTTCAAATTTATGTTTTGTTCATGCACAAACTGTGAGATGAACCGAGTGAGAAGTGCAACCAAAGTTTGCACAAGTAAAGACATCCTTTAAAGAATTCAAACTCCAGGGTCAGTGATATAGATTAAGCAATCACCAAAACAGCATATTGGATTCTGCAATGATATAGAAAGTTTTAGCCCCTAACCACATACTTTCAAGCTTCTGCTGCAGCAACTCTTGTTCTAATGCAGGAGCATCTCTTCACAGGTGGGCACATCAGGTGACAAGTGGCAGTGCATGTCTTACGGGAGCATCCTGCGGAATAAAGGAGACGTCATAGTTGACTACTATTGTGAGGTGGTTGGTGTAAGAGGTTATGTCAGAGCCATTAATTGTCATCTTCAATGATTCCTTGTGCCTTCCTATTCTTGGCATAGGATTTGGTGGGTTATGTTTTGTAACTTGCAGGTCATAAATTGTAATTTATGCAAAACGTTAAAGTCTCTTAATTTAGGCGTGGGATCCAGGGGTTGGTTCCAACCTATGGTATGTTGTAAACTCAAGTTAATTTAAAGCTCACTTAGTCTATAAATTGATCCTGGTTGCAAGTGTTCAGGATCTTTGGCTGCAGGTGAAGAATGAGGAGATAGTAGAAGCCAGAAGGCCTAGTTGAAGCAAGAGTTTGCAGAGTTGAATATGTAGAAGGAAGGAATGAAGGTTGTAATCAGATTTGCAAGTGGTTTTTCTGTTATAGTTTCTTTTGTAGGTGATTTTGGTATTGCATTAAAAAATTGAAGGTGTTTTTGTGAAGCCTGCAGGTTCAAAGTTGCAGACAGTTTGCTAGTTTGCTTTCATATTTGAAGCCTATGTAAGGTTGCTGTTTTAGATCAGTTTTACTTCAGATTTGTTATGATTTTATCAGCCCCTATTGCTGTCATATCAATGTAATTCCAGTTTTCTTTGATGGCATATAAATTCAAGTGGTTTGGTGTGAGAAATTTCCATTGTAGTTTGCAGATTTTTGTGATTGTTTGAAGCATTTCTGAATTGCAATGTATGTCTAAGAGTTTGCTGATTTACATCAGTGTGGTAATGTAGTGTTGTGTGAGAGGTCATTAATGTACCTCCATCAGTAAAAAATGCAGCAATTGTTGTGGTATGCACGGGGAGTCCCCTACATCAAGAAGAACACTATCATGCTTACTTGCAATTTAAATCTCATGGTTGTTTTTGAGTTCTCAGATTTAAGTCAAGTCAATTGAACGGCTTGCAAGGTGTGTGTGATTTCACAGAGAAAGTTTTTCCCTGCATTATGTGGATTCATAAAGAAGAGGAACTGTGGTACAGCATGGTCCTTTAAGTGGAAAGTGCATATTTTGCTGCTAGAATTTATATTATGCATGCAGTTGATATCGCGTAGATTCATCCTATAGCTATTTACAAGCAATTCTAATGCTAGAATCTAGATCAACGTGTAACTTTAATACAGTTTAAAAACTCAAATTATAGCTAAAAAGTAGAGTGGGCAATGAAGCATACGCATCTCCTTCTCTTTTTAGTTCTTCTTTACGAGCTTTCCGAGTGGATGTGTCATTTACATTCCTTGCTACAGGCTGTGCATAGGGTCTGAATCTTCTCTTAGGAGCACCACAAACTGCAGACAACAACATATACACAAAGATTTACATTTCACAACTTGAACTGATAATTTTTTTCAGAAATATTGTTAAGCAGAATACACACTAGTTTTCAAACAGCCATTTTGTTCATGATAGAAATAGCAAACTAGATTGGTCATTAGTAAAGAAATGCAAGGTTAAATTAGACAGAAATTCTAGCACTTCTGCATATCTAATCCCAGTTTCTTTTAGAACCCTATACTTTAGCATTGATCGATCTTTTCCTCTTCAACTCTAGTCACTCCTTCAAAACTCCTTTGAGTGAGTGAGAGACAAACATTGGGATCAACTCAAAGTGTATCTTATTGGTAAAATCCATATTTTGGATCACAACTTATGTTTGTGGGCAACATGCAACTCCATGCGATTTAAGATCTTTTCCTATATATAGCTTTAACTTTACTGATTGTTGCGGCTTTTCAATATTAAGCAGCACTTGTAAGGGAAATGGAGAAATAAAATGTGCTTCAAACATCTTCATTCCGTGACTGATGCTTTGAAGAATAGTAACAAATGGTCAAGCACAGTCCAAAATTGGCACTAATATTTCCTTCATATGCACCAAATAACACAGTGCAGTCCCTGGCTCCCTAAAATGGCCATAAACTTTGCCCAGCTGCATTGTATTGACAAGTCCTAAGAGAACATGAAGCTGTCTCGCCATGGTCGAGACCTAAATGTTCAATACTCATAGCATCTTATCATTGGCATCAGATTCAAAATTGCTCCTCTAGCTATGTTTTGATGTTTGTAATTACTAATTGGCAAACTCCACCCAGAAGGTGAAACCCCAATCGAACTCAGAACATACTGAACAATCAAGATAAGTTTACAGTCCCAGACCTAGTTCGTATTGATTATACAAACTCCAATATAAAAATAGGGAAGCTCAAAACTCAAAGACTAGTTCTGGTTCAAATTCCCAAACACTCTAACTTATCTATCTCGTACTATGGAAAATTGGGTTCACAGCTCTATATTCTTTACAGGGGAGACTTGAAATAAGGTGTCCTACTAAGTGTGGTTTAAGGCATGGTTAGAAGCCTGAGCAGCTCAAATTCAATAAATGTATCATCATCTTACCTTCGTTCTTTGAGCCCTCGTCTGTGAGCTCATTAAATTTAGGTACATCTTAGAAGTTATTTTCAGAAGTGCCAGATACAATGCAGAATATATGAAAACTCAATAACATGGTAAGGGCAGGCATTCATAATTTCCCGCTTCAGGCTTTAAATAGCAAAAAAAGGGGGAATTCACTACACCATGACAAAGCAATATATAAAACTGTCGTCATATATGCCTGCCCATGGGTTCTTACAAGAGCAAATGTACATGAAAATGGCGAATTAAGAGAGCTGAATAAGACACAAGATAAATATTAAGTCACCTAAAAAAATTCAAGCTATTAACATAATAGAAAACAGAGAACTCACCAGGGCAGAAATAATTATCAGCCACTTTCTCAAACGGCTTCCGATCATTGTAAATATACCTTCAATGAAAGTACCCAAATCCAAATTAGAAAATAAAATAAAACAGAACACTAATCACAAAACACTTCTGACACAGAAAAAAATTGCTAGTGCATATCAAATACCCGCAATCTCTGCAAATGTAAGCTTGACTGCAAGAGACTTTCAGTGTATATCTTGGAGGGCCTCTTACATCTGTGAGAGATGAAAAAGAAGCACCGCCATTGACAAATGCAGAGCTGAGGGCATATGTATTTGCAGATTGCAGTACATTGGTGCCCTTACTCTTACTGTTAGTGCTTGTTGTGGGTCTGTAGGCCGCCAAAGGGGTTGTGATTGTGCCCGTGGCTAGAATGGCTCCTTGTAAAGCCATCCCTGAGGCAGGTGCTTATTCAGGTCTGTGCAGACTCTTGTTGTATAATGGGAGTGAATGGTAAGTGTGACTGTGATAGGCGAGGGGGTTGCGAGTGTGGCCAACATGCTCCCACAAAAGCTCCTTATCCATACAAGAGCAATATTAGAGCTTTCCAGAGTGAGGAACTGCCAACGCCTTGGAAGCATTTGCCATTGAGCTTAGCAGTCCTACCAATCATTTGCTTCCGCACTTGTTGATGATAGGCAAGAGAAGATAAGATGAGATTGCAATTAAAGAAAACAAAAGGTAAACTATTTTTTAAATTTTTACATCTTTTAAAATTTTGAGATCTTTATATTTAAATAAAATTATTAAATAAATAAATAAATTTATTTTATATTTTATATACACTATTTATCATATTCCATTCCTTTTTACTATTGTAAAATGCAATTTAACTTAATTTATGAGCATGCGAGGATATGAAAAAATTACATATTAGCACATATTAGCACATACCTTAAACTAATCTAATGAACATGTGATGAGATGCAAAGTTCATATTAGCTTGGAATGATAAAAATAAGATGTGTTTTTGTCTCTTGATTCTATTTTTGTCCATTGTGCATACTCGGCTAATTGGTGATTAGGCCTTCTTTTTGATGTAATTTTTGTCTATACTTGATGGGAGGCAGTGCCTCCCCCTTTGAACATATTGTATTTTGATACTTTTACTCTCGATTTCCAATACAAAAAAAAAGATGACTTGTCTTTAGGTTCTTTAATCTAGAATCTAATATGAATTCAAAGCATAGTAAATAGTTTGGATAGCTGTGACAAGTATGGTAATATCTTGATAGCCAGTTCTTGGTATAATTTATTTAGCGAGGATTTTGTTGAGAAGTTGGGTCACTCATCATCACCTTGTAGAGGAAACAAATATAATTACAAAAGTTAGTCTCGTGAACGTTAATTTTTTTTTTTTTTCTTCTTCTTCTACAAAAGGTGCATTTAGATTCCAAACTTAAAAGGGAGAAAGATTGCTTATAAGATTTAATAGTTTACAAAGTTTGGTCCTTTATTATATTACTTGTTTTTATCGTCCTAATTTGTATTTTTAGTTTATAATGGAATGGCTTTCAGATGGTTAGATTCTAGTAAGTGTTTTTCTTTCCATTAGTCATTTCTTATGTTTATGATATTCCATTTTTTCATAAAGAAATAGATAAATAGGGTAGAATTATTGATTGCGACTTTGTTCTTAATGGTACAAATCCCACTAATGTCTGGAAAAAAGTAGATGATTGTGACCCCCCTCCAACCTCTAAAGTGTGTAGGTCTTGTCACTTAGTGGGTTTTGTTTTATTTTTCTAGATTTATCAATTTGGACTTGGCCTTATTTGGATTTGAGGTGTGACTTCTTCCACCCACCTTTTTAGTGAATGTGTAATATATTCTTTTTATACAAATAGTTAATGCAAGAGCATCATTGATAATGGATTCTACTTTCGAAATTGATAGCTTCTAGGATGTTAGATGGGCATTACATGTGGCAGTGCCTATTTTTAAATATTTTTTTTAGCATTGTTGGGTGGTGTGGGACGGGGATAGATATTTAAATTGTTTTCAAAGTTGTTTCACTCTATTTTGGAAAAAAATTGTGTGGGTTCATAGACTTGGTCAACCTCTTGTTATAGCCTTATCATTTTTATATATTTTAAGTTGGGTTTAGTTTTTAGTGGAGAGGTAGAAATGGTGGGCTAATAAAAAATAAAGGAAAGAAGTTGTTACTATTCTCTTAGTTTGAGGTAGGATAAGAGTCAAAGAAATATTTGGTAAAGTAAGTTGAGATGGTTTGTTGTATGAAAATAATTTAGTTTCTGAGTGATAGTTGGTGTAAAGTCTCTTGGATGGTAGTCATTTTGGTGGCATATGGAAGAAAAATATGTTGTCATATTATTGTGGAAGGAAGTGTTTTGTTTGTTATATTTTATCTTCAGTTTAGTGAGTCATGTTGTAGGAGAGAGGGGTGGAAATTAAAACAATATGAGTGTTGGTGCTAGGAGTTAATAGTCTACTAATTTTATGCAATAGCATTAATGTAAAGTCTATGAATTTATTATTTAATATAATCTTTATTTAGTTTTTGTTACTTTATTCTTGTAATCTCTTTTGATCTTTAGATGAGGTACTTGAATCAACAACCCTTCATTAGGATCTTGATTCAGGTTTGCATCAACTGGTATCAAAGCAAGGCAATCCTTGGATTAAGTATGTGAGAAAAGGTTTACTAGTGTTGGAAAGATGTGCAAATGAATTTTAGGTGGGGTGCTAGTAGACAACACAAGAGAGTTGAAGCATCCAAAACTATGGATTTAACTCAAAGAATGAGAGCTTGATATTAGCAAGATTGGATGAAATAAAGACAACTCAAAGAAGGGCAGTTCATCTTGAAGATGTAAGTGATGAAGAAGGAGAAGCAACTCAAGAAACCTAAGGACATGAAAAAGAAGTGGTGGATTTTGTAGAGACCGGATTTCTTAAAGCCATTACAAATATTGGAGGTACACCTAAATTAGATACACCCTATTATAATGCAAACTTGAATGACGACGAACTCAAAGATTAGGTTGCAGAGATGGAAAAATATTTTTGACTATGAATCTACAGAAGAATCCAAGAAGGTAAAATTTGCTTGAACAAGGTTAAAAGCCCATGTACCTTTATGGTGGGACTATTTATAGACTAAAAGGCAAAGAAAATGGATAGAGAAAATTAAAAGTTGGAGTAAAATGGTGTCGAAGTTGAAGGCCAAATTCTTACCTTCGTATTATTAATTGAGTTTATTCAAAAGGTTACAAAGCTTGAGACAAAGGGAAGTGGATGTAAAGGAATATACTAAGGAATTCTACAAACTCACTATAAGGGATAGACATGCAGAAGATGACCCCAAAAAGATAACATGGTATGTTAATGGGTTGCATTTAAATATTCAAGATGAAATTAATTTGTTGAACTTTAGAAGCATAGAGGAATCTTATCAAAGTTATTTAAAGGTAGAAGATAATTTATCTCAAAGGAAGCAAAATAATTCAAGAGGAATAAGAAGGTCCATTGTTGGAAAAGAACAAGCAAATAGTAGCAAGGAACAACAAGCATGTGAAGAAGAAATCAATACATCACAAAATAATTATTTTAATCAAGGTGCAAGAGGAAGAGGAGTTTTTTCAAAAAGAAGAGGTTATTATGGAAGAGGTTGTTGGATATTGTTGCTACTAGGATATGTTGTTGTCATCAATTTCAACATATTCATGTGTTTTGGTGTTGCAAAGAGTTATATTGGTGACCCGGTGATTGCAGTGAGTTGATATGGTTGGTTTATCTATTTGCTATGCTAAATCAACTAGAGACACTTCATTCTTTATTGATTTCATGATGCTATGTGGTGACTAGATTGAGTTGTGGATTCTGGTATGGAGATTGGTTTTCAGTATTCAGTATTGCAGTGCTATGGTGTTTGATCTGTTCTGCTTCAATATGATTATATCTTTAGTTGCAGATTTGGGAGAGTGTTTGGGATGTTTCTGTGTATCTTCAATTCAAATGGTTCATGATTTGGTGCTCCGCAAGTTATCCTTTTTGTTCGAGTTGTTGTTGTTAAGTGTTCTTGAGTGTTAGTGTGTTGATCAATGAAGATTTGATTAAGTGGTGTTGGTGCAGCTATTGCAGATGGTTCTAATGTGCTTGTTGGTGTTTCCTAATCATTTCCTATTTGTTTTGGTGGTTCGCATTGATCATTGTGCGCATGGTCCGGTGGTTGATTTATGTATTGTGTGATGTAATTTGTAATAAGGTGTTGAGGGTTTGGCCGACCTTGTAGTCAAGGTTGATGATTTGTATAAATAGGTGTTATATTCATGTAATTTGTATATGGGTGTAATGTTTGCATTATCATAGAGTGGTGTATGTGAGAATAAGAGAATTCATCTTTCAGTGTGGTGTGTTGATGATGCAGAACACCCACACACAAACTTGCAAGCTAGGGACAATCTATCCCAACTCACCTACCTAGTAGGTGTATTCTCTTAATTAGGTGTTCTCACTTTCACAATTCATCAACACCTTTCCTTAATAGGGGCTCTCAACTCACCTAACCAACCTTCCTCCCAAGGTTATCAAACTCTCTCCATGATACAACTCTTCCATGTCTCAACACAAGACTCAATGCCAACATACACCCCTCTAGGTTACTCTCTATTCTCAAAACTCCATCCTCTTAAGAACGACTCTTACTAGGTCTTTAATTTGTTCATAGACCCAACACCCCTTGAAAAAAAAGTATACACCACCCAAAGTATCATATGGGAACTCTATTGGGGCACTCTTTCATAGACAACACCTTGCTTTATCCCTCCCAACCACCCTAAAACACAATAAGGACCCTGTTGCTATAACACTGTTCACAGTGACAAACAACACTAATGGGACTGTCAACACTTGGATCTTCACTTACTCACAATATTCAAATGACAATGATGATGATGGGACAAATTCCTTCCCCCCCTTCCAACACTAAACTCAACAATACACTCACTTCCCAAGTCTGCAATATGCAATGTTTCTATTCACTGTTAAATGGTGACAATCATATAAGGGTTTAGGACAGTCATACATCCTCACAATTCTATAGGTTTTTTCAGGTCTTAAATCACTTGGAATATGTGTAATATGTACCTACACTTTCAACAAAACCTTTAATTGCCTCCTCACAATCAAACTTGGCATTCTCATACCCCCAAACCTCCTTCATTTTCAGTTTTAATAGTCTGAGACTCCATAACACTCATCAAAACTTCATGATGCACGTGTGAACCTGATGATCCATCCCTGCACATTTAATGAAATGGAAATACATATACTTATACACATTTGTGCCCATTTGTGGGCTTATTGGCCATTAAATACAAAAGATATTACATTTCTAAATTCACTGTTTACCCTAGGACAAGGTTTAATAGGTTTTACAAAATTGATTGTTTCTCCTTCAATACTCAGTCAAATTGAATGAAACAAAAGGCACGCTAAACTAGATTAATTCCCCTTCAATTCCCAATCAGTTACAAAGGTGAATTAATGAGTTTTAATGGTACACAATGGGCATGAACAAACTGTAACGTGGTGATTCCTAGAATTAAGTGCAAAAATTTGTCAACTTTTATTGATATTGCTTCAGATACATCATCAACAACCTTGAATGACCGAGGAGAGGCCTTTATATATGTGTAATAAGCCTCCTAATCAGTTACAACCACCTTTTGAATTGTGAAGGGGGGGAGGGCGGTCACAATTCCTTCGTATTACTAACTAACACCTAATTACTCTCATAATGCAAAAGTTGCTTTGAGCATTTTTTGACAATGTGAGCAATTTGCAAATTTTAACTCCTAGATCCAACCTATGATTTTCAATGACTCAAAATGACAGAAATAGGTCCAAATGGGTGAAAAAACACCTTTACATCACATTTTGACTCAAATTAAAACATTTAGACACCTTAAGCACATTTTGACAACATTTGACAATTTTGAGCAACCTTGCCTATGCAACATCTATTAGGACTTCAATACAAAAATAATGGTCTTATTGACCTTATTAAATCACATAGGTTCATCGTTGACCCTATTTACATTGAACATCCATCAAAACATAAAACTCTCATATCTTGCCTCATAGAGGCTTGAATATCAACGAGGTGCTCCTGCACCATACTCCCCCCCTACAAAAGAACTCATGTCCCATGAGGGGAACCCAACTCCTTGTTGTTGTTTCACACCTGAAACACATGCAATAAAAGGATAAACAACATAATACAAGTTCATATCAGTCCATAAAGGACTACAAACTATCACCATGCTTGGTTTACACCAAGAATTATCATGAGGTGTTTGCACTTGCACCCTTTCCAACACATCTTCAGTCTCTATCTATTGTACTTTCCCCTTAACACTTGCAATCCCATGCTTCTTGATGTCCTTAACTTGCACAAAAGGACTCATAACAGATCCAACCATTATCCCTACAAACAAGCCACTAGTTTCAACCTTCTCTAGCCTTGAATTGGTTGCAACTTCATCACCCTTGACAAGTGTCTTCTTACCAACCATCATAATTTTACTCTTACCCTTGACATCATCAGTCATTGGCAACAAAGTATACTTAACCCTATTCTTTTCAAGTGTATAAGTGTTCCTCCTACCATCATAAGAATTATTGTTATCAAATTGCCAAGGCCTACGAAGTAGTATATGACTACATTCCATGGGCAAAATATCACACCAAACACTATCCTTATATTGACCAATTTGAAAATAAACCTTTGATTATTCCTTCACCTACAAAGTAACATCATCATTAACCCAAGAAAATCTATAAGGATTCTTATGAGGTATCCTTTCCAAATTCAATTTCTCAACCATTTCAGTAGAAACCATGTTATTGGTCAAACCAAAATCAACAAAAATAGTACAAAATTTACCTTTGTATTGACACCTTGTTCTAAAGAGGCTTCTTCTTTGTATGGGTTCATGTCCTTGTGAGGTCTTCAAAATAGTCTTCTTAATCATCAAATTTTCACCAACCTCTGAATTGCATACAACCTCCCTTGGACTACTATCAACCTCCTCTTGAGAAAACACAACCCTTTTGTCAACCTTAGATGTTGAAGATGTTGTCTTTTCAGGACATTTAAAAGAAGGATGACCAAATTCATTGCAATTATAACATCTACCAGAGAATTGATTAGAACCTCTACCAAATCTGTCTCTTTTGTTACCAAATCCACCTCTAAAATAAGAAAATGTTTGTTCTTTACCTTTGCTCGTATCACCTTGATCTTCATGGGTTTTTTTTTGTGAACGAAATGTACCTCTACCTCTGTTATTGTTGCTGGCTCTTCCTCTTGTGGATTTCTCTTGCCTTCTTTTGACTTTCTCCTCAGCCCTGAGTGCCAATTGGAAACATTCTTCCACACTTTTGGGGTTAGCAATTACCAACTCATCTTGAATATTGAACCTAAGTCCTCCAAGATACCTAGCCACCTTTTCAATTTCATCCTCATCCCTACCTCCTCTTATGCTTAACTTATAAAATTCATCAGTATAAGTTTTCACATATAGATCCCTTTGTTTTAAACTTTGCATTCTTTTAAACATTTGACCTCATAATCTCTAGGGAGAAACTTACCTTTGAGTTTTGCCACCATTCTGTCCCATGAGATGATCTTTGCCTTGCCCTTCTTCCTTCTTTCTGCTTGTTCATAATACCACCATAGGAGAGCATGTCCTTTCAACTTTGTCTTTGCCACTTTGACCTTCTGATCATCAGGTACATCTTCACTCTCAAAATAAGTGTCCATGGCTGCAACACAATCAAGTAGTTCTTCTTCATTCAGATTCCCACCATACATAGGTAGGTCAACTCTTGCCTTGTACTAACCACCTTTCACTGCCTTTAACAATCTGAGTGTCCGCTACTCTTCAGGATCTATTTGTTCTTCCTCTTGTGCTTCTTGGAACTCCTCTTCTTCTTCCTCTTCATCACTCACATCTCCTATATCAACATTCCTTATTTGATTGGACTTTAAGGCTTCAATTATTTCCATCACAACAATATAGGATTCTTGCAACCTTGCATTCTTCTCCTTCAACTCCTCTAACTCTCTAGCAGTACCCACACTCTTAGGAGGCATCTTGACTTCAACCTCTTATTTACCCTTCTCTCAAATCCCAACTATCTTATTCAAGGACCTACTTCCTTTCTCTGATACTAATTTTATGTAGATCACCCACACAAACTTGCAAGCTAGGGACAATCTATCCCAACTCACCTACCTAGTAGGTGTATTCTCTTAACTAGGTGTTCTCACTTTCACAATTCATTAATACCTTTCCTTCATAGGGGCTCTCAACTCACCTAACCAACCTTTCACCCAAGGTTATCCGACTCTCTCCAGTACACAACTCTTCCATGTCTCAACACAAGACTCAATGCCAACATACATCCCTTTAGGTTACTCCCTATTCTCAAAACTCCATCCTCTCAAGAACGACTCTTACTAGGTCTTTAATTTGTTCATAGACCCAACACCCCTTGACAAACAAGTATAGACCATCCAAAGTATCACATGGAAACTCTATTGGGGCACCCTTTCATAGACAACACCATGCTTTATCCCTCCCAACCACTCTAAAACACAATAAGGACCTTGCTACTATAACACTGTTCATAGTGACAAACAACACTAATAGGACAGTCAACACTTGGATCTTCACTTACTCACAATCTTCAAATGACAGTGATGATGATGGGACAAATTCCTTCCCCCCCTTCCAACACTAAACTCAACAATACACTCCCTTCCCAAGTCTACAATATACAATGTTTCTAATCATTGTTAAATGGTGATAGTCATGTAAGGGTTTAGGACAGTCATACATCCTCACAATTCTATAGGTTCTCTGAGTCTTCAATCATTTAGAATATGTGTAATATGTCCCTACACACTCAACAAAACCTTTACTTGCCTTCTCACAATCAAACTTGGCATTCTCATACCCTCAAACCTCCTTCATTTTTAGTTTTACCAGTCTGAGACTCCATAACAGTCATCAAAACTTCATGAGGCATGTGTGAACCTGATGATCCATCCCTGCACACTTAATGAAATGGAAACACATATAATTATACACATTTGTGCCCATTTGTGGGCTTATTGTCCATTAAATATAAAAGATATTACTGTAATGTTACCAAAATGCATTGGTGGGTGAAAAACGTGTGAATGAGAGATCAAGAGGAAAACTACCCTTTCACTCAAAGGAGAGATGAGAGTTTCACTATGGATTTCCCTTCAAATAATTTTCACGCATTACATTGGAAGAGGAGAGGAAAATACACTAGATTCAATCTCCATAGAAGAAGATAGAATTCTGAGTGAAATGGGAATTATAAGCTAATCTCCTCTTCCTATTTGAAATGGAAAGGAATTGATTGAATTATGTAGTGCAAAAGTGATAAAGAACTGATTATAATTTAAGATTGGAATATGGGGTGAAGTTATGCACCTGGATCTAGCATTAATATGTTGAGACAAAGCCGCCCTGCAAATTTGAGGAAAAGTTGCCCGGACTGTGGTGAGAATGTACACAATCCTCCGAAAAATCTGTGAAACAAAAAGGGTTTTTCGGCCTCTGCAAATGGAGCCCAAATCTGAAAGTATAGCTGTGCACCTACAATCTACACACATAAAAGAGAGGAAAATGGGTTGGGATTGGGGGTTTACCTTTAGGTCAAACCCTAGTTTTGGAATTAACCAAGTAATGAAAGAAAGTACTTGCAAGGGAATGTAAATGAAAGACTGAATTGCAAATCACCTCAAGGGAGGTTGTGATAGCAATACTGATAGAAATGCTTCTGTGGAATTGAATGTTGGAATCAATCTCCTCTTCAATGGTTGAATCCTTGACTTGAATACAACACCTAGCCTTGAAGGGAGACTTGAGATGCTCAATATTTGAAAGGGATGCTTGAATGCTTGATCGCTAATGCAACTTGACCAATTTTAACTTATCCAGCTTATGCAAATGAGAGGACAAATGCCCCTTAAATACATGTCAATGAATTTGATTTTTGTCACAGGTTGACATCGGGAGAGTTTTCCCGCTCACTGCACAACCTTCTATGCAACCCTAGGAAGGGTCCTGCCCCAAAATAGGGCATGGAAAGGGGTACCACGCCCTTGTCCAACCCCTTTCTCTAGGGCAGAGTGTAGATAGGGTGATGCAGAGGCCAAGGAAGAAGTAGATTACGAGGGTTGGGCAGTCTTTGGTCTCTGATTAGGCTAGAGGATTTGATCTCACGTGTGTGAGGACCCTAATGCCGTTGAAAATTGCTAGGTCGCAATTTTATGACACTACAATTACATTTCTAAATTCACTGTTTACCTAGGACAGGGATTAACAGTTTTTACAAAATTTATTATTTATCCTTCAATACTCAGTCAAATTGAATGAAACAAAAGGCACACTAAACTAGATTCATTCCCCTTCAATGTCAAATCAGTTACAAAGGCAGATCAATAAGTTTTAATGGTGCACAATGGGCATGAACAAACTATAACGTGGTGATTCCCAAAATTAAGTGCAAAAATTTGTCAACTTTTATTGATATTGCTTCACATACATCATCAACAACCTTGAATGACCGAGGAGAGGCCTTTATATATGTGTTCTAAGTCTCCTCATTAGTTACAACCACCTTTTGAATTCGTATTACTAACTAACACCTAATTACTCACATAATGCAAAAGTTGCTTTGAACATTTTTTTGACAATGTGAGCAATTTTGCAAATTTTAACTCCTAGATCCAACCTATGATTTTAAATGACTCAAAATGACACAAATAAGTTCAAATAGGTGAAAAAAACACCTTTACATCACATTTTGACTCAAATAAGAACATTTAGACACCTTAAGCACATTTTGACAACATTTGACAATTTTTTAGCAACCTTGCCTATGCAACACTTATTAGGACTTCAATACACAACTAATGGTATTATTGACCTTATTACATCACATATGGTCATAGTTGATCCTATTTACATTTAACAACCATCAAAACATAAAATTCTCATATCTTGCATCATAGAGGCTTGAAGATCAATGAGGTAATCTTGCACTAGTTGAGCAGAGATTATTGCAGGGCAGACAAATGAGCTTAATCAGAACTATCATCGAGCATTAGGAGATGTTATTCTTTCAGTTTATTTTAACTGGATTGTAGTCCGAATATTATTGTAAGGTAGTGAACCTTCCCTGAGGGTTGTAGCCTTTTAGGTTATCATATTTTGAGTAGTGAGCTCTAGGTAGTGTGCTTGAATGCATGCGAATTCCCCATTGTAATATTTACACATACTACTGCAGATTATCATCTTATTGTGGGTAGGTTCCGACTGTGGTTTTTCTCTTAACTAGGTTTTCCACGTCAAAATCTTGGTGTTATGTGTGTTGTTGTTATTGTGTTTATCTTTATTCTTGTTGTTATTCATCAAATATGAGATTGTGCTTAAATTGTTTAATTCGGTAAAAACTGATTCACCCCCCCTCTCAATTTTCCTTCATTGTTGTTGCCAATAGAGGTAAAGAAAGAGGTTTTATACGCTTATTCTCTCAATGTGGATAAGTTAGGCATAGGGTATTTGAATGTCCTCAAGTACAACAACATAAAAGTAAAAAGAGCGTGGCTAGAAATCATGTTGCACAAGCAAATACAAAGTGTCATATCACCTCAATATACAAAAGAACTAGTTTAAGGAGAAGCATTAATGTTCAAGAGAGTGTAATTAAAACCAAAGAAAGAAAAGATAGACCCTAGACAAAGAAATTTATTTAAGACTATGTGTGCAAATCAAGTGAAAAGTGATGCAAGGAAAATTGTAGATAATGGTAGTACAAATAATTTGATGTCACAAGAAATGGTGGAGAAACTGAAATTGAAAAGGACAAAACATCCCAATTCCTACAAAGTTTCTTGTTTGCAAAGAGTTCCTCGACTCTTAGTGAGTGAACAAAGTTTGGTTAATTTTTAAATTGGAAATTGCAAAGATGAATTTATGTGTGATATAATACCCATGGATGCTAGTCATATTATTTTTTGTCGACCCTAGAAATTTGATAGAGAAGCTATGTATGATAGCTAGAAGAAAAAATACATACAATATTGTTGTGGATGGAAATTTTTTTCTCTAAGCTCATTGAAGTAAAATTTTGAAATAGAAAGTAGTCCTATTGTGTGTTTGAGCATTGAGAAACAATTGTTGAATGCAACAAAAGATGTTAGGAATAATCTACATGAAGTAGATAGTGACAAGGAGAGAAGTGGTAGTGAAGGTAAGCATAATTTTTTCAAAGAGGTGAAAGAATGGTCAAGAGAGGAGACTAAATATGTTGACTTCAAGAGATTTGGTATTTACTCATATACAAAAGGAGGGATTTATGAAAGGGACTCGTGATGATTTACGATGGAAAGTACTGAGACCATGTGAGGTCCTTAAGAAATTTGCAACAAATGTCTATAAAATAAGAATTCCGGAAGGAGTAAATGTTTTACCAAATTTAAAGCAAAGGATTTGTATCCTTGTAATGAAGGAAAAAAAAGTGTAGAAATAATTGAGTGTTCAATTGTATAAATGGATAAGCAAATGAAGAAGACCAAAAGGAAACTAGCAAATGAATGTAGAGTAATGAAGAAAAGTGAAAAGGATGAAGAAATTATTTGGATCAAAGACAAAGATAGGATTTATGTCCCACAATTCTCCAAATGTTCAAGTTATGAAACTTATGGAACACCTATTTCGACTTGGCAAGTCTAATGTAGGAGATTCACTGATAATGGATTCTATTTTTGGAATTGACAACTTATAGGATGTCAAGTGGGCATTAGATGTATCATTTTTTTAGCACTATTGGCTGGTGTAGGATAGGGATAGATATTTAAATTGTTTTCAGAGGTGTTTCAACTTATTTTGGGACAAAATTTGTGTGGGGTCATGGACTTGATTAACCTCTTGTTATAGTCTTATCATTTTTCTTTATTCATGTTGGGTTTCATTTTTAGTGAAGAGGTGGAAATGGTGGGCTAATAACAAAGAAAGGAAATAAGTTGTTGTTACTATTCTCTTTGTTTGAGGTAGGATAAGAGTCAGAGCAATTTTTGCTAGAGTAAGGAGTGATAGTTTGTTGTGTGAAAATAATTTAGTTCCTAAGAGATAGATGGTGTAAATAATTTTGGATGGTAGTCATTTAGGTGGTGTTTGGAAGAAAAATATGTTATCATATTATTGTAGAAGTGTGAGTATGGGTGAGCAGTCTATGTGGGTGTTTTGTTTGTTATATTTTCTCTTCATTTTAGTGAGCCATGTTGTAGGAGAGGGGAGAGGAAATTAAAACAATATGAGTGTTGATTTTGGAAGTTAACAGACTAACAATTATATGCAACAATATTATTGTAAAATCTATGAATCATTTATTTAATATAATCTTTATTTAGTTTTTTGTTACTTTGTTCATGTAATATTTTTTTATCTTTAGGCAAGTTTCTTGAATCAACAACCCTTCATTAGGGTCTTGATTCAGGTCTGCATCAATTTTATAATATTTTTATCATTAAAAATTTGAAATTAGAATAAGGGATTAGAATGTTTAATCTTTTTGGAAGTTGTGTATCTTGTTGCCACAACTTTTGTATGATATAAAAACTAGACTATAATTTATCTACCTTTTGGAACTTCTACTCTAACTCATTTGCAAAATTTAATGCAAGCACAATCATCATTCCATATTTTTGGCATGATGGCATTTGCATGACCATGATTGTATCTTACGATTATGGTAGTGTCTTGTATTATTATAATTTTAACCCGACACTTTATACACTTTCATCACATAGAATAAAATCTTCATATCTTGACTAGGTGGTGTTGTTAGCACCTTAGGGGGGTTTATCTTGAGAAAGTTGAGTAACATAACTTCCTCGATGAAATAAAACCCATAAAGCTTAAAATATTGGAATGGATATTAAAAAATCATTAGATTTGTCGATTTGGACTTGGCCCTATTTGGATTTTTGAATTTTGACTTCTTCACCCACGCTTTTAGTGAATGCGTAATATATAATTTTTTATACAAGTAATATAAGATTTTTATCATTAAAAAAATAAAATGAGAATAAGGGTTTAGAAAGTTGTCCTTTTGGATATTGAATGTCTTGTTGCCACAACTTTTGTATGATATAAAAATTGGACTATAATTTATCTACCTTTTGGATCTTCTACTCTAACTCATGTGAAAAATTGAATGCAACTACAATAATCATTTCATCCATTTGATATGATGGCATTTGCATGACCATGATTGTATCTTACAATTATGGCAGTGTCTCGTATTATTGCAATTCCAACCCTACACTTTTCATCACCTAGAATAAAATCTTCATATCTTGACTAGGTGGTATTGTGAGCACCTTAGGGGGGGGTTTCTTGAGGAATTTGACTAAGATAACTTCCTTGATGAAATCAAACCCCATAAAGCTTGAAAGATTGGAATGGATATTAAAAAAATCATTAGATTTGTCAATTTGAACTTTGCCATATTTTGATTTTTGAGGTGTGACTTTTTTCACCCACCTTGTTAGTGAATGTGTAATATATTCTTTTTTATACAAGTAATATAATTTTTTTATCATTAAAAAATTGAAAGGAGAATAAGGGTTTATAAAGTTTAGTCTTCTTGGATATTGTGTGTCTTGTTGCCACAAATTTTGTATGATATACAAATTGGAATATAATTTTATCTACCTTTTGGATCTTCTATTATAACTCATGAAAAATCAAATTCAACCACACTCATCATTCCATCATTTTGGTATGATGACATTTGGATGACCTTGATTGTATCTTATGATTATGGTAGTGTCTTGTTGTAGCATCCTAAAATTGTGACACTTGCAATTTCGACTGCATTTCGGTCTTCACGATGGCGATGCAACACGCAACCTGAATGGAGACCCTGAAACTTGCTCACGACATTGAAAACTGCATTTTTCAAGTACCCTGGCCTGAACCTCCTTGCACCCTAATGTCCCAGGAGGTGGGACCAGAGCGCCCAGCACCCTGGTCCCTCAGGACCAGGGCGCCCAGCGCCCTGGTCCCTGGGTCCTATTTTGGGCCCGGTCTCCTAAGGGGTCTCGGGTCTTTTTGTTTGCAAATTGGAAATTAACTTTCCTGGTCGGCCTAAGGTTGGGAAAATCAGTCTATCAACCCTAATTGACAAGTATATAAATGACATTTTCCTCTTTCATTCGATATGATGGAAAAGGCGTGGAAACTATACTCAAGCATTCAAGCATTCAAGCATTCAAGCATTCCTTCAAGCAATTGATCATTTCAAGTCTCCATTCAAGGCTAAGTGTTGCATTCAAGACAAGGATTCAACCATTGAAGAGGAGATCACATATCACATACTACATGCTACAACATACAACATACAACATCTAAACCTTCGCACATAAGGATACAAACATCCTTAGAACAAGGTATTAGTACTTGTTTTACATACATTTACATTTACAGCTCTTGCTCATTTCTTGGTTAATTCGAAAACCGGGGTTTGACCTAAAGGCAAACCCCTAATCCCTAACCCCCCAATCGTCTTCACTTTTCTGTGTGTAGGTTGCAGGTACGTGGCTGAAATTGAAGATCTGGAATCCTTGTGCAGAGACGAACAGATCCCCCTTCGTTTCGCGGATTTTTCGGAGGACCGTGGCGCCAGGCGCCATCGTCCCGACAACTTTTGCTCAAATTTGCAGGACAGTGCCGTATCGACATTTTACTGCTAATTCCAGGTCCGCAGCTTCATCCTATAACCCGAACTCAGTTTATAAGCGAATCTTTATGACTTTCTATGCATGCTTAGCTTAATTTCCTTAACAACATTCTTTACGAAAGAGGGTAGCCTTGCTTTCCTAACCCTTGAAATTCATTTAGCATCCAATCTTACATTGTGTGGGATTGGATCTTATGAGTTTCAACCCCTCTTTTGAATGTAAAGTCTCTCCCCTAAGTGAAAAACCATCGAATCCTAGCGAACCTCCCTTCTCTCTCCTCAGAGTCGGAAGAGGGGAGAACAACTAGGGTTCGATCGCGATTTTTCCGCTTTACATTTTGGTGAACCTGACGTGAACATCCTTTCTGATTTTTCATGCTTAGATCTGAAAAAAAAAATTGATTGATTACATTTCCATGTTTGATCTTTTGCAAAATTTTAGAGGTGATTGCATAAAAACCCTAAATTTTCTTTTTAGTAATTGAACCTGCGAAATGTCTAAATGTTAATGCCTGTTTCAGATCTGCCCTTCTATTACAAATTTTTAATTCATATTTGTGCTTTAATTCTGAAAATTAAGTGGTTAAGTGTCAAAACCCTAATTTTTGAAACCCTCTTGATTCAACCTTTGTCCAACAATTTCATTGATCAAAACATCTCCAAATCAGCTGTAACTTTGGATTCCGCAATAAAATCACAATATCTTTCATCCCTGAAAATTTGGAAAAAAGTTGCGAGGACCGTGGCACCGAGCGCCATCATCCCCGACATTTTTTCCGAAATTTCGGGAGCGAGATCTTACTGTATTTTCCTGCTAAAATCCAGAATTTTGGCTGATTTTATCAATTTTAACACCTTCAAAATAACAGTCAAAGTTGGTCTTGTGATTGCTTGGATTAAGGCTTCTAAACATTTAAAAATCATTGAAATTGAAATTTTGTGTCAAAATTGTGTTCTTACTGTCCTAAATCTGAAAAGTGTGTTTATCATTCATTAAAAATTTCAGTGCTTTATTCAAATTCTTGCATTTTGTGACTTTTGAAATTAAGTGCTTAATTACAACAACTTTGATTTCCGCTTTCAAAATTGAATTTTGCATGAAATTGAGTCAATTTTTAAATTTCAAAATTTGCATTGCTCTTGACATTCCCTCTAAAATCATAAAATTCAAAATTTCAGTTTCCCTCTCTTTTTCAAAATTCAAAATTTTGCATTTTTCGACAATCTTGGTAGGGTTCAATTTTGAGATTACAACTTTAATTTGGCCTATCTATAGATCGTAAAATCACTCAATTTTTTCAGATTGGCTTTAAAATCATCATACCTTTCATCCCTGCAAATTTCGAAAAAAGTTGCAAGGACCGTGTTGCACTTCGGGCGCCACGGTCCCGGGCATTTTTTTCAAAATTTCGGGAGACTGTTGTGATTGCATTTAACAGCTTAAATCTAGAAGATTGGCTGATTTTACTGAAAATTGCTACCTCTAAATTCAAAATTTTCTCTCCTTCTCTAGTGCATGAGTTTTACAACAATAAGCCCTACTTACACTATTCCCGTTAGATGAAGCCGTAGAATTAAGTCTTTCCGAGGTTTAACTACTGAGGAGATGGAACCTAATTTGAATAACCTTTTTAATGAGGACATGGGTAATTCCTCTAATCCTCCTAATGATGAAGAAGCTCTCCATGAGGTTTCTGAAGAACAACTTTTGAAATTGGACAACCAATTTGACGATTTTCGACAATGGATGTCTCAAGAATACCCTGATAGTCAAGCTCTTCCTTTAATTGAGGGTCTAAAACGTATGCTTAAAAGTGATAAGAATGGAATTGATATTTTGCGTGGTATTTCACACATTGTGAATTCGAATGTGATACCTATGAAGAGTTGTGCTGAAAATTTAGGTTATACACAACCTCCTACTCAAGTCAATCATTCTATTCCTTTGACAACTCCTATTGCTAGTATACCTACCTTTACATCAAACATAATGGCTACTTCTATACAAGACATTCCTCCTGTGATCACTAGTCATGGGGGCAATCCTTCCTTTTCAATTAACCCTCTTCCTTCATTCAATTCGACTTCTTCATTCATTCCTTCAATGAGTGTCCCTATTACATCTCCACAAATGAACATGACGCAAGGGGGCAATTCATTTAACCATTCCATTCCTCCTTGTAGTATTCCTCCTGTCCAATCATCTCCTATGACTAATTATCATAGGGTCCCACCACATTACTCTCTACCTTCTTTCAATAACATAACACCTCCATCTCAATCTAACACATCCAATATGAACTCTTCGACTGAAGCGACCATTAACAATCTTGCACAAACTGTCTCTTCTTTACAGCAACAAATTGCCTCTATGAATCAATCTAAGTTTAGTGTGCCCACATTTGATGTTGCGAGCCCACTTTCTCTTGACATTGTTCGAGCTATCCCTCCTAAACATGTTGAAATCCCGCATTTGGAACTTTATAATGGTAAAGGAGATCCTCTAACACATGTTAAGACTTTTCAAACAATATGTACCGATTTTGCTTATGACCAAAGGTTGCTTGCAAAACTATTCACGAGAACATTAAGAGACAAAGCCCTACAATGGTATTGCTCGTTGCCTTCTTATTCTATTACTTCTTTCGAACAACTTGCAAATGCTTTCATTCAACAATTTCAAAACAATATAAGTCCTAAAGTTACTTTGATTGATTTAATGCATTGTAAACAAGGTGTTAAAGAAAAAGTGACTGATTTCATTGGTAGATATAAGCATTTGTATGCTCAAATTTCTTTTCCAGTGCCTGACAATGATATTCAAAGAATCTTTATTTCTAATTTACAAAAAGATATTCGAGACAAACTTCTGTTTTCTGATTTTACTTCTTTCCAACAGTTGTGTGCAACTCTTCACAATTATCAACTGACTGTGAGTCAAATGGAACAATCACATCCTATGGCTCCGAGTGATAAGGGTGATAGCAGTCAACAACCATTTGGGAAGTTTAAACCGAACATAGATTCCATCAAATTCAATGAAAACATCATCAACAACAATGTGAATGCAGCATTAGGTGTGCCTCCTATTTCTAAATTTTTCAAGAAAGAAAGAAAGTATACTCCTTTGAATGAATCATTGCATAGTATTATGAATAAGTTATTGGAACAAAATGTGCTTACTCTTCCTCCTATAAGAAAAATTGATCCTGCAAAGATTACTTCACCTTATTTTGATAACAAAGCCTTTTGTCAATTTCATCGTCAGCCTGGGCATGATACTGAAAAATGTTTTTCTTTAAAGGGTAAAATTCAAGATTTGATTGATAATAATACTATTTCTGTTTCTGGAGTGAATGATAAAGGCAATACATCTGTAGCTCCTCCTAATCAAAATCTTCAGATTTTCACTGATCCATTGCCTTCTCATACCTCTAATGCAATTGAGACTAACGATTCCTCTCTTTCATCTGATGGTCTTGTGTCTATGACTTCGAATGTGATTAACTTTGTAGAGCAGCAAGAAAACCCTAAAGAACCTTCCATCACATTTGATTCCAGTGAAACCATTAGGGCACCTGATGGTCCTTTATACATAGTTGCAAAAGTTAAGAATACACCTTGCCGTGGAGTGCTTATTGATCCTTCGTGCATGGTTAATGTTATTACTGAAGAATTTCTTTTTACTTTGCAATTGAATCAAGTGATATATGACAAAACAGATGTGATTGTGAAATTATTTGATGCATTTGCTTCTCCTGCAATTGGTTCTATTACATTTCCTATGGAGGTCCATAACAAATCTCTTGATGTGAACTTTGCTATTATTCCATCTTCCGAACAATTTCGTGTGAAGCTTGGCTATCCTTGGCTATCTTCCATGAAAGCTATTGCTTCTCCTATTCATAAGTGTTTGAAATTTCCCCATAATGGTGAAGTTGTTACTGTCAATCATAGTCTCTTTAAACCAGCTGAAAGAACCTCTAGTGTTCCTATTGATTACTTTTGGCCTAAACAATTCCAATCTCTTCCTCCACGAAGTGATCATCTTTTCAAATCTTATCAAAAGTGGAAAACAGATATGATCCTATCTCTAAGTGAACCTAGAGCACCTAAACTTGATATTCCTATCATTCTTGAGAAGGAAGTTCTTCCTTTGAAAGATAAAACTAATGTCTTTCCTCAAGAAGATTCTCAACCCACCCCTATGGATGTGACTATGTCTATACCTAATAAACTTCCTAAGAGTAGACCTATACCTCCTCGTCATGATGGACTTGGTCTTCTCCCTAAACCAAAAATTCCTCCTTTATATGGAGCAGTTCCTCCTCCTTCTTTTTATAGAGAGAAGAGACCTTCTTCTTCTCCTATTATCCAGCCTAAGAGACCACAACCTAAACACCCAAGTGCTAAGGATGAGAACATTCCTCCTCCTCAGTCTTCTCCACTTCCTACTAAGACTAGACGAAATCGTTCTGCACGTGAACGCCGACGAAAGCGTCATCTTAGAGCTCAAACAGCTGCTGCTCAAACTTTACAATCTCCAAAAACACCTTCAACAAGCATTATTCCATTTTCTCCTCAGCCGGACATTGAGCCTAAATCTCCTAAACATAAGATGCATGATGGTCTTGATCCTGTGCGAGTTAAAGATCCTATTTTTATAAATCTTGATGATGATATAGATGAAAATGTTATTCATGATGAAAATGTTACTCCTCTTGCTTCTGATAGTGAATATGAACTTGTTGATGTTGATAACCATTTATCTAATGAATTTTCTAAAGCACTTATCCTAGCTCCTAGACAAGAACAATGTGGCTCGGAACATGAACATAGCCCTTGTTTGGATCTTGTGATAGCTCCATCTGCTGTGTTGGATGTTCCTCCTCTAGCGTGTTCCCTGCCTTCCCGAAACATTGATCAGCAAGATCGGGGGGTAGATGACGTGCTAGACTAGTTTCATTAGCATAGCAGATTCTCTCCCCCTCTCTTTTGTCACTTCTTCTATGTGTACTCTCATTCTTCTATTTGTTGTCCTTAGTGTTGTCTACTTGAGGACGATGCAAAGCATTGAGATCTCTCGATCTCTCTCATGTTGACTCAAAAGACACATGTGTTCCCTTCTTCTAGGTGACCTTCCTTGATTGGGGAATGAAGAACAATTATGCATACATACATATGATACATATACATGAATTATCATACAGCATACTGACCCCGAGGAAAGCGAAGTCACCTCATGCTTTGTGTTTTGTGTCTATTATCCTTGGGTTTATCTCACACTTGGGGGCTAAATCCTTGCGATAACATGCTCCTTTTCCTTTCTCATTTCTTATGTGTATCACTACGTTAAAACAATCACCCCCGGTGAGGCGTGTGCGATCGCTTTAACGTAGGGGGGCATACATCCCGATCATATCTTTTCAAGATACTTGAAAATTTCTTGGTAAATTTAGCCTTGCCTTGAAATTTTTTGATATCTTTCTTGCATGACTCATAGTGAGGGAACCTTACTACTGACAGTCATGGTTCTTCCTCGTGATCTTCCCTTTTACTTTGTCAATCAAAGTCGTAAGATCCTTAGTCCACTGGGGGCTTGGTGTATCTTGCCTCCTTGACGTGGTGAAAGTTTTTCAATATTGTTTCCTTGTACTTTACCGGAAGTATGAGCATACATACTCCCGCTAAAGTGGGGGCTAAATGTAGCGTCCTAAAATTGTGACACTTGCAATTTCGACTGCATTTCGGTCTTCACGATGGCGATGCAACATGCAACCTGAATGGAGACCCTGAAACTTGCTCACGACACTGAAAACTGCATTTTTCAAGTACCCTGGCCTGAACCTCCTTGCACCCTGATGTTCCGGGAGGTGGGACCAGAGCGCCCAGTGCCCTGGTCCCTCAGGACCAGGGCGCCCAGTGCCCTAGTCCCCAGGACCATGGCGCCCAGCGCCCTGGTCCCTGGGTCCTATTTTGGGCCCGGTCTCCTAAGGGGTCTCGGGTCTTTTTGTTTGCAAATTGGAAATTAACTTTCCTGGTCGGCCTAAGGTCGGGAAAATCAGTCTATCAGCCCTAATTGACAAGTATATAAATGACATTTTCCTCTTTCATTCGATATGATGGAAAAGGCGTGGAAACTATACTCAAGCATTCAAGCATTCAAGCATTCCTTCAAGCAATTGATCATTTCAAGTCTCCATTCAAGGCTAAGTGTTGCATTCAAGACAAGGATTCAACCATTGAAGAGGAGATCACATATCACATACTACATGCTACAACATACAACATACAACATCTAAACCTTCGCACATAAGGATACAAACATCCTTAGAACAAGGTATTAGTACTTGTTTTACATACATTTACATTTACAGCTCTTGCTCATTTCTTGGTTAATTCAAAAACCGGGGTTTGACCTAAAGGCAAACCCCTAATCCCTAACCCCCCAATCGTCTTCGCTTTTCTGTGTGTAGGTTGCAGGTACGCGGCTGAAATTGAAGATCTGGAATCCTTGTGCAGAGACGAACATATCCCCCTTCGTTTCGCGGATTTTTCAAAGGACCGTGGCGCCGGGCGCCATCGTCCCGACAACTTTTGCTCAAATTTGCAGGACAGCGCCGTATCGACATTTTACTGCTAATTCCAGGTCCGCAGCTTCATCCTATAACCCGAACTTAGTTTATAAGCGAATCTTTATGACTTTCTATGCATGCTTAGCTTAATTTCCTTAACAACATTCTTTACGAAAGAGGGTAGCCTTGCTTTCCTAACCCTTGAAATTCATTTAGCATCCAATCTTACATTGTGTGGGATTGGATCTTATGAGTTTCAACCCCTCTTTTGAATGTAAAGTCTCTCCCCTAAGTGAAAAACCATCGAATCCTAGCGAACCTCCCTTCTCTCTCTTCAGAGTCGGAAGAGGGGAGAACAACTAGGGTTCGATCGCGATTTTTCCGCTTTACACTTGTATTATTGTAATTCAAACCCTACACTTCATACATTTACATCACCTAGAATAAAATATTCATATCTTGACTGGGTGGTGTTGTGAGCATCTTAGGGAGGTTTTTCTTAAGGAAATTGAATAACATAACTTCCTTGATGGAATCAGACCCATAAAGCTTGAAACATTGGAATGGATTTTTGAAAAATCATTAGATTTTTTAATTTGGACTTGACCCTATTTGGATTTCAAGTTGTGACTTCTTCCACCCACCTTTTTAGTGAATGTGTAACATACTTTTTTATACAAGTAATACAAGATTTTTATCATTAAAAAATTGAAATGAGAATAAGGGTTTATAAAGTTTAGTCTTTTTGGATATTTTATGTCTTGTTGCCACAACTTTTGTATGATATAAAAATTGGACTACAATTTATCTACCATTTGGATCTTCTACTCTAATTCATGTGCAAACTTGAAAGCAACCAAAATCATCATTGTATCCTTTTTGGTATGATGGCATTTGCATGACCATGATTGTATCTTACAATTATGGTAGTGTCTTGTATTATGCAATTCCAACCCTACACTGTATACACTTTAATAACCTAGAATAAAATCTTCATATCTTTACTAGGTGGTGTTGTGAGCAACTTTTTTTTTTTTTTTGGCGGGGGAGGGGGGTTCTTGAGTAAATAAAGTAAAATAACTTGATGAAATTAGACCCCATAAAAATTGAAATATTGGAACATATATTCATAAAATCATGATTAGGTGTGGTCTTTGAGTGTAGCTAGGGAGGTAACGTAATGAAGTTAAGATTATTTATCAAACTTACGTCCCTTGATGTCTATTTGGTTGTGTGTGTGTTGTATTTAATGCCACTTAAGTTTTTGTTAGAATTACCTTTTCCATTTCAATAATTTATTTATAACTATTTTTTATTGTTTGGATGTGGAAAGGACATGTATGTGAACTAGAATGAAAAAGGAAAGTGTTAGAATTAGAAAACTAAAATTTGAATAGTGTGGATACTACCACGTGTTGGATTTGAATATTATCTCAACACCCAAGACCACTTGCAAAAAGAAGAAGAAAACCTTCCACATAAGAATATGTAAGAAATGAACTTGCTTGATAGTAAGATAGATATGTTACAAAGTGTACAAAACCTTGCTTATATAAGCAAGGTGACTGATAGGATTAAGCAAGATGTTGACATAAACACCACTTGCTAGTTTTGAATTGTTTGTTCTAGTTTTTCTTTTGTGGTTTTTACTTCTTCTAAGGATGGTGGTAAGGATAATTATTTTGGTTTAGAATTCTACTTTGAGTTTTTTATTTTGGGCTTTTGTTTGATACTTCAAATCTTTTATCTTTGTCTTGAATTTGGTCTTTGCTTCAAATTTGCAAACAATTTTTGAGACTTCTCCAATGAAAGATATCTATAGAAAATTTATATTTGATTAAATTTATGGTTTCAAGATTGATCTATATTTCAAAACAACAATTTTTAATCAAATTTTGTATACCTAGTTTGCACACCAAATTATGAGAAGTATCTATGTATTCTTGCATCTATTGATCTTGGCTATGGTGCAACTAAGAGAGCTTGGTGTACTAATCATCATAATTTACAATTAGATAGAAAATCTCTTTGAGGGATACTAGAAACCATTCCATATGTCCACACATGTGTTAATTCATTTGCATGTGTTGTGTAGTAGGTATTCTATCATTTCTTTAGCGAGAGAAAAACTTATATGTGTGAATGTAATTGCTTCTTGGTTAAAGAAATGCTTAAATTTGTAGTACAAACAAATTATGTTGATTCGTTTATCTAGGGAAGAAAAAATTATTTCACCTTTGAGTATTTCACAAGGTTTCAACATGGGGATGTTGTACCACAAAGTTGTTGTTATGAGTTGATATGGCTTTAAATTTTCCTAAAGAGTAGTGAAAATTGTTCAATAAAAACCATTGTTTTTAGTGCATGACATTCCTTCAATTCTTGTTGTTTTATTAATTATGTTAGATTTGTGCGAATGTTGTCATTGATGTCAAACCCGGTAATTCGGTTAGGACCAGATGTGGCATGTTGATCAACAATGGAAGATAGGTATGTATGTGATATGAAGAAGTATGGTGCGCATGATCAACTGGAGTTATTTATAGAAGATTATCTTCCATGGAATCTTGTGTTTTGCTTATCATGGTTTATATCTAATTTTGATATTAGTTATATCAGGTATATCAATTGTATCAGTTTGCATTGCTATTTGAATGGTTATATTGCATTATGATTTATGGTTCTATGTTCCAGAATTTGTGGCATCTATATCTTGAAGTTTGGGAGTCGTTGTTCTTGGAATTTGTGCATATGGGTCTGAGTTTATGGGTTCGGTAAACCCTTGTTTTGTTCTGGTAATTGAGGCGTACGTTTCGGTAAATGAAGTGTGTAAAGGAAGCGTGTAGAAGATCAATGAAGGCTGATTTGTTTACCTCATTTTTGGTCAAGGCATGTTTTGGATAATGTGTTGATCCGAGCAATGCATTATTGTGTAAATCATTTGTGCTTGGCTAACATATTATCTTGGTGTACATGCTTACTGTATATATATATATATATATATATATATATATATATATATAGATATATATATATATATATATATATATATATATATATATATATATATATATATATATATATATATATATATATATATATATATATATATATATATAGAAGATGTGTGTGTGAGTGATATAAAAGAGAGTAGTGAGTGCATATGTAGTTTGTAGAACAACATAGGATGTGTGTGAAGTATGTGAGTGATAGAGTTGTGGATAAAAGAGCAGTTGCAGTAAGAGAGCAATATACAATGTGAGTAGTGGAATATGATATGTGAGCGAAGGTGTGCATGAAGAAAAGTCAGGGTGCAGAAAGTGTTGCACTGATCCTTTACCGGATCTACTACAAGCAGTTGATTAGCATAGTGTAGTCAAGTGTTTCAATAATCCCTTACCGGATCTACTGTAGGTAGTTGTAGACAGTTTGGAGAGACCCCTTACTGGATCTGTTGTGAGTTTTTGTGAATTGATATTTGAGCTTATATTGGAACTGACCTCATGCATTAGGAGATGCAATTTTCATGAATTCATTTTTTCTATTGCAATGAGAATTTCGATGTGAGACACTTTGTATTCTAGCAGTGAGCCATCTGGCAATGATACACCCTTTTTGTAAACACCATATAACTAGTTATATTATCTTGAGAGTTAACCCTCTCAGTGGTTTTTCCAATTTGGGTTTTTCACATATAAAATCCGGTGTTCAATTTGTGGTTGTGTTGTTCGTTTATTATGCATTTGTTGATTCATGTTGATGAGATTAATTGTGAAGGTTAATATATCAGTAAAAGTTTTGTGTGGGAATTTTGATAATTCCCCCCTCTTAGTATTCTGGTCCATTCAACAATTGTTATTAGAGCTTGGTCCCTTGTCAAATAACTTAACCACTTGAGGGAGATCCTTGTTGGTTGAATCATGGAACCAGTGGGTATGACAAAAGAATATCATATGGATGAAGAATTGTATACAACTCTTGAAGATATAGAAATCATGGAAACAAAGAATGAGTAATTGAAAGAAAACATTAGAGAAGCAAATGAGTGTGTAATGAAGTGGCAAGGATAGATCTGAAAGTTCAAGTTAAGACATAAGGAAGTTAACAATCAGTTGGAGCAGGTGAATAAAACTGTTAAAGATTTGATGATGAAGATTGAGGATAAGAACAAGATAGAAGAAATCTTGAAAGATTCAATTAAGATGAAGTCCAAAGAATGTGAGAATCTAGAACAAGAAGTAAAAAAGCTAAAGGCTGAAAGTAAAGTTCTTGAAAGTAGCAAACTTTTGGAAGACTTGATTAACATGTAGAAAGCTCATTTAGACAATATTGGGCTAGGATTTCAAACGGTGAATGTTCAAATAAGAATGATAAAGACAAAGTCAAGGAGGTTAAGATAGAAGCAGAGAAGAAACTGGAAGATGCAAACAAAATTTGGAATTAGAGATCTACTACAAGGAGAATACCGACTCATCAACCGAATGCACAAAGGTATCCATCATTTAATGGTTATTGTTTTCAATGCAATAAATTTGGTCATAAGACTGCAGATTGTAGAAGTATTCAATGTTGCAATTGCAAGAAGTTTTGTCAGAAAACAAATTACTGTAGAAATCATGCAGTGATTCAGAATTATAATCCAATTGGAGTAAATAAGGTAAATAGTAACTTTCATGGATATTGTCATATATGCAATGGCTATGATCACAAAGCTAATTAGATCAAATCTAGAACACATTCAACAAATTCAGTGTAGAGGTAAATCAATTGTTACAAGTGCAAGCAATCTAGACATTATCCTAATCAATGCAAAAATGAAGTTGCTATGGAGAAGTCTGCAAAAAAGAATGTGGTGAAGACTAGCAAATCAAAGAAAAATTAAGTCGTGGTATGGAGAAAGAAGGAGGTGGACAATGAAAGAAAGTCCAATATACTAGAATCTGGTGCAAGCACCTCTTCCTCTGGTAATTGAGCTTATTGCTTCGACTTTAAGGGGAGTATTCAAGGCAAATCATTCAGCCCCCCTCTCTCCGAAGTGATTCATGTTGTTGGTTTGGCATGACTATGTTTGAGATGTAATATGGTAATTCACTGTTTGTGCTGACATCACCGACAAGACATTTTTTTTGTGGCAAATCCCTAGAAGGAATTAGCAAAATAAAATTGGGAACTTGAGATCATTTTCATCATTATGTGAAAAAATTGTTTAAGAGCAGAAGCAATAGTTAAAGAGTGAAGCAAAGCAAGTGATCATGGAATCGAAGATAATTGTTAGAGTATTGAGTAGCAGAAGTTTTTCAGACTTTAGAAAAGGTACGGTTAGATGAATTTGACATGAAAAATATTAGGAAGATGGAAAGAAGTTTTGTTAGAGTTATCATGTTGTGGCTAATAATTATTTATTTAATTATTACTCTATTATACTCTATGATTAAGCTAAACTTAGGCATCTTATAATTCTTTAGGGTTTTCTTCTTTAGGGTTTCTAGTATCCTTTTATAAGGATTCTCTCTTTGTAATTTAAGTAATTGTATTGCATTATTCTTGCAGAATCAATATGACTCCTATTTTTTGGATCATTGAATTCTGGCCTCCATAGCTTTGTTTTTGCTTCTCCCCTTCTGTGACAGGTTTGCTTGTAGGTGATCCTTGGGAGTTGTAGAGTTGATTTTTCTTCAACACCTATATGGTATCAGAGCTCAGATCTGTTGTTGTTTGTTCTTGTTTTTTGAAGATTTTTTGGAGCTTTGAGGGTTTCAAGTTTTTCAAAGGTTTTTATTTGGATCTGGGGTGATTCTTTGTTTTTGGGCATTTTGGGTTCAAATGGACCTCATCATTGAGCTTAGAACACCCCAAAACCCCCCATTTTCATATAGAATTTATCCAATTTGGACAACTTTGGCCTCTGGATTTTTTATTTTTTTTGCCCATAAATCAGAAAAAAAAATTAAAAAAATTGTTTTGGGCAATATTATGTCATACCCAGGCCAGAATATCATAGACAGTTTTTTAAACCGTTGCGGCTATCGTAGTAGCTGCTGCCAACGGTTTATTGACTGCCACAGATAGCAGCTGTCGTCGACGGTCTTAAACCGCTGCGGTGAGCGGCATCCGCAACGGTAAACCACTTGCAGTCCCGCTGCCGTCAGCGGCTGCCGACATAGCAACGCCACCACCGCCATCAATGCACCACCTCTGTCGCCGCTCAGCCTGGCCCACCTGCCACCTCCGCCCTATCACCACTCCTGACACTTCTTTGCATGCTTTTTGGTAGGGGGTCATTTTTTTGCCATAACTTGGGCAAACAGAGTCAGATTTTGGCAAACAAATAGGCATCAGAAAGCTCTTTTCGAGATCTCTTTAGATTTGGAGGTTTGATCTTCTATTTTGACATCTTTTTAACGTCAAATCTAGAAGTTATTTTTTACACTCAAGGAGGCATATCTTGAGCATCCGGACTCCGTTTTTGGTACACGAGATATCGTTGGAAAGCTAGTTTTGTGCACTTTCTAGTGGTATGGGTATTCTTTCCAGATTCTGCTCCAGGTACATTTTATTTAGTGTTTTTCATTTATGCACTTTGGTGAATATCTTGGATGTTTCAGCTCTTGGGATCCTTTTCTTTATGTGGGATGACTCGTCTTTGTCTATTATTTTTGTATTTCCAGCCTTTTGTCTTCTTTGAGCATTGCATACATCATTTTGTAAGCATCTTCCTTTTTGCAAATGCACTGAGATAAAGTGCCACTATTCTTTGCATGCTTAGGATCTTGCACATCTTGTGCCTTATTGTACTCGCACTCCATTATCAAATGCCATGGGGGGGTTTGATGTTTGCCTTTGTTTACCATCTAGCTTTGTCATGTGAGTGTTCCTTCCATGACATTAGCCTCATGATGTGTGTCAAGTGAGTGTTCCTTCCATGACACTAGCCTTTATATGTATTTGTACTTTCTACTGCACTCTCGATGTTCCTGGTTCTTCGTCATGCAGGTTTTCTTGGCATTCAGTTTTAGTGTACTTGTCACCTCTCCCTTGTCAGCATTATGGGGGGGGTTTCTCTTCTTGGTTGTTGGTTCTAATGCTTCCTTGGTTCATTGGAGTGAGCTATGTATTCAGCATTTGTTCCTATGTACTAGGTGGATGCAGTGGCTGGTTACCTATGCATTTCAGTGAGATGGATCATTTACCATATGGACACTCTCTCATTCCTATTTTTGGAGGCAACCTTCCATCTTCGATTTATCAGCTCTTCAAACTTTGGTGTTTTTGCCATCTGTATCTTCAAGTTTAGTTGTTTGCCTTTGTTTTCCATCTGATTCGAGTAGTGTTATTTGAGGGCACTCATGCAGATTACAAACTTCTCTACCTAATCATCTTCTATTTCAGTGGAAGTTCTTCAGATCGACAGTTATTCTTCGACAATGTTTGCAGTTTCATGCTTCGGTGGTGTTCTTCATGTTCATCCTTTGTTCCTTTTTTCTGGGACATTCTCTTGTTTGGAGGCTTCTTCAGTCCTTCACTTGTATTTCTCTCTTTAGGAGAGGAGTTTTTCCCATAGGTTTTTTCCTTTTCTCCAGTTGTGACTTGGGTACCTCATCAAGGCTAGTTGTCGGGACCCATTTTTACTTTCATGCATTTTGTTTACATGCATTTTTTAGTTCTTAGTTTTTTTTAGCTACTTCCTAAGTTCATCTTAAGCGGGGGTGTTAGAGTTATCATGTTGTGGCTAATAATTATTTATTTAATTATTAGTCTACTATACTCCACGCTTAAGCTAAACTTAGGCATCTTATAATTCTTTAGGGTTTCTAGTATCCTTTTATAAGGATTCTCTCTTTGTAATTTAAGTAATTGTATTGCATTATTCTTGCACAATCAATATGACTCCTCTTTTATGGATCATTGAATTCTAGCCTCCATATCTTTGTTTTTGCTTCTCTCCTTCTTTGATAGGTTTGCATGCAGGTGATCCTTGGGAGCTGTAGAGTTGATTTTTCCTCAAAACCTATAGTTTAAATGAAGCAGATTTGTAGAAGGTTAAGGAGTTAGGGCATAAAGGAATGATTTGTGGAGTGAGTTCCCTAGGTTTGACAATGAGGATGTGATCAGATTAATTCTAAGTCGAGTGTAAAATGATTTTATCTTGTTGGATAAACCCTATCTGATTTCCAAGGACATCATTTCAGTTGTTACTGGTCTTTGTGATAAAGGGAATGTACCGATTAAGAAGATTGTAAAGAACAAGGAGGTTGAAACCCTAACCGCTGTGACGGGAGATCAGAGAGCGCTATTGATCGACAAAATCATTAATCCTATTTTGAGGATATGTGGAGTATCGATCCAGTATCCCTTGCTACCAGTTTGACTAAGAAGGGTTTGGCCTCCGAAAAGAGGAAGCAAAAGGAGATTGTGTCCTTTGGTTCTCCAGAACCTAAGAAGAAGCAAAAAGAGCATAAACAAGAAGAATGAATTGAGTTGGATGATCCAGAATCCCCTATGGTTAATGAAGAATTAGAGATTGTAGAGCAAGAGAAAGAGAAAGATGATTAAGAGGAAGAATCAAATAACATTTAGGATGTGTTGGAAAAATATGAAGATGCTAAAATAACTTTATCTGAATGTGTTAATGAAATGAGAGATTGCATCAATAGTGCTAAGAACTTTTACAGATATTGTCTTCAATGGTCAATTGCTATGGTGAAGCACAAAGCAAAAATTGAATCTGTTGAAGAAGAATTGAGTTCTATGGGTAAGTCATTTGATTTTTTGAGCGACAAAAATTGGGAGCAAAGGAAAAAGGTGAATTCCCTGCAGGCTGAGTTTTTATTTTTGCAAAGGCAAAAGGAAGATTATGTGAGTGTTTTCTACAAATTTAAGGAGATTGTTGAAGCTAAACTATAACATTTCTCAGTATTGCTTGATGATGTGGTTGAGTATGAGCAGAATCACTCTACTCCGAACAATTTTTCTCATGCTATTGATGTGTTGGTGGAGTGCAGAAGTTTATTTGTTAGCATTAAATTGGTTGTTCATTCTTGGAAGGTTCTACTTCTAGAACTTAAGGAGAAGTATAAACAAATATTTCAGAAGAAAAAAAGTTAAGAATGTTTTTGGTCGGCATGCAATTTTGACACCTTTTTTTGTTGAGCATTTATTTTTCTTTAATTCTTTTTCGTCAAAGGCACCCTTTGTCTTTGATGTCAAAGGGGGAGAAGGATAAATGTAGATGGAGAGATATGGGATAAAGGTAGGATAATGGAGATATATGAGTAAGGGGGAGTTATATGTGGATATCTTTTTGAGATGTTTTGCCATAAATGACAAAGGGGAAGATTGTTAGATTCGAGTGAATGTTGTCATTGATGTCAAACCAGTAATCCAGTTAGGACCGGATGTGGCATGCTGAGCAACAATAGAAGATAGGTATGTATGTGATGTTGAGCAACAATGGAAGATAGGTATGTATGTGATGTTGAGCAACGATGGAAGATAGGTATGTATGTGATATGAAGCAGTAAGGTACACATGATCTACTGGAGTTATTTCTAGAATATTCTCTTCCCTGGAATCTCATGTTTTTCTTATCATGGTTTGTATCCAGTTCTGGTATCAATTATATGATAGTTCTGATACTTAAAGATAAGTACAAATGCCAAGCTAATAAGATGAGAGGGGGGGTGAATCATACAAACTTAATCTTCCATAAAAACATCAGATTCAACCTCGGTAACATATACTTCAGTAATATAACCAAAACTGCTAAACATGCAAACTCAAAAGCATATAAACATCATAATACTCATAACACCAGATTTAATGTGGAAACCCAAATAGGGAAAAACCATTGTGGGATTTCGGACCCACTAAGAAATATACTCTTCTAGAGTATGCTTGGTCAAAAGAAAATCCTGTTAAAGATTACAAACACATTGCTAGATGTGACCCGGTTAGGGGATTTCCCTCAGATCTGTTAGGATCTTCACCTTGTTAGAAGTGACCTTGTTAAAGGATTTCAAACACTCAATCAAAATGTCACCTTGCTAGAGGGTTTTACAAATAAGACAGCTAAGTCCACTCGGTTAAGAAATTTTTTGTCACTTCACAAAATAACAATAATAAAAATCTATCTGCAACTTCACATCTAAAATGCTAAAGCAGATTCTTATTTGCTCAATACAATATAGACATAGAACTAATCTTGTCCATCTGTTGGGCTCTATACTCTGTTATTCAAAACAGGTCTTCAAGCTTCTGTGCTCGGTAATCATTATGTAGCATCCCTATGCATACACTTGCCCGCATGCATTGTTTATCAACAGTTCCCTATTTATAAACAATTCACCAACCGCTTAATCTCCTTGATCACATTTCCCATGATCAATCATAGCCATCAGATCTTCAAAGTTTGACCAGGTTCAATGTATCCTTAGATCTAAAAACGTTTTACCCCACCTTGGAAGCTGCATACATTTCTTGGAACTCGTGCTAGGGTATTGCGGTTCAATCTGAGCTGTAGATCTTCCTGCCAATTTTCCTTTGCCATAGATTCTTTAACAAAATTCATTCACGGCATACCAATCATTTAATCATAGCCAGCTCATCAGCTTCCTTCATTAAATAATGCTTTTATTCATTCAATGCATTCTGTTATTACTCGGTTGCAACTCGGTAAATACTAAACTTCACTCAGTAGAGATTCTGCCTTCATTAACCAATAGCAATAACCTTAGGGTTTACCGACTAGGTTCCTTAGGGTTTATCGACTAGGTTCTTTGCTCGGTAACATAGTATAGTATTAACCTTTCAATCAATAACATATGTAGGATATCAAAACAATCTAATCATCATGATCTCATCATTGTCTAACTCGGTAATAGTTGCCCATTGAATAACTTATTTCTCCCCTTATCCATCATATTCTATCTATGTCTTTTACCAACATCTTTATACTCATCAAATCATACTTCTCAAGATATGGCAACATCATATTGAATTAGAAAATCAATTTCTTGACATCAATGACAAAATAATAATATTAAGATAGTAAACATCCTTAATCAGTTTTATCCATAATCATCAACAACCTTCTCAATATCCTTATTGAAATGCCAACAATCTCCCCTTGTCTGTTATAATGCCAAATGCCAAAAATCTCCCCCTTTGGCATTGATGGCAAAACCAATTGATTTGACCTAATTGATTCGGATTGCTGTGAGATTCTGAAATGCTGAAATGCTGAAATGCTCTCCCCCTGTCATTAGAATTCTCCCCCATACATTAGTCTTCTCCTCTTCTCTTCTGTCTTCTCCCCCTTTGACAACAATGCCAAAAAGTAAAGAACGAAAACATAATTTCTTCCTGTATGAAGTGATTTCGTGCTGTTATGTGTCAACTTAGTCTCAGTCAGAGCATTTTGTCTTCAATTCCTGTTCCCTGTATTGTTTCCTGCACACCTTTAGAAAACATCCTAAAGTGTGTAAATCAACATCAACTCCTAAAAAGATATTCTGTAGAGTCATCGAATTGATGCTTTCACCGAATTCGGTCAATGAGTAGAAGATAGGGGTAGGACCCCTAACTTACTTCTGAGATACTCAAAAGTGTCCCTTGGCAATGGCTTGGTGAAGATATCTGCTATTTGTTCCTTTGTGCTAACATACTCGAACACCACTTTCTTCTCTTGAGCTTCTTCTCTAAGATAATGATATTTGATAGAGATGTGCTTTGTCTTAGAGTGCATAACAAGATTCTTTGAAATGTTAATGGCACTAGTATTGTCACAGAATATAGTTACTAGTTCGGTAACTTTCTCATTTATACCTTCCAACAATTGTTTGATCCATGCTATGTTGGTACAATTCAATGCTGCAGCAACGTATTCAACTTTTGTTGTTGACTGTGAAACACATCCTTGTTTCTTGCTAAGCCAACTCATTAGTCTTTTTCCTAAAAAGAAAGCTCCTCCACTTGTGCTTTTTCTGTCATCAATGTTGCTTGCCCAATCAGCATCGGTATAAACTTTTAAATCAAAGTCATTTCTTTTCTGATATACTAAGCCATAATCTTCAGTGCCTTTCAAGTATCTGAAAATTCTCTTGATTGTTGTAATGTGTGTTTCCTTAGGATCTGCAGAGAATCTTGCAACTATACCTACTGCATGTGCTATGTCTGGCCTGTTGTGAACAACATATTGCAACTTTCCAATCATGGATCGGTAAAGTGTCTCATCAATGGATGCAGATTCATCATTCTTTGATAATTTACAGTTGGTAGTCATAGGAGTACTTACTGGTTTTGAATCCTCCATTCCAAATTTCTTCAAGATTTCCTTTATGTACTTGGATTGAGTAATGAAAATCTCATCTTTCATTTGCAGTATATGTAAACCTATAAAATACTTTATCTCACCGATTAATGACATCTCAAATTCTTTGCTCATTTCATTTCCAAAGTTCTTACATAGAGAGTCATTCCCACAAAATATAATATCATCAACAAATATGGCTGAGATCAGTATTCCATTTTCATCATTCTTCATGTAAATATTGTTGTTTTCACTTGTTCTTATAAAACCAATCTTGATTAAATAAGAGTGCAATCTTTCATACCATGCTCTAGGTGCTTGTTTCAGACCATATAAAGCTTTTTTCAATTTACATACCTGATCTTTATTATTGTCTTCAACAAATCCTTCATGTTGTTTAATAAAAACTTCTTCTTCTAATACTCCATTCAGAAATGCAGATTTGACATCCATTTGATATACCTTGAAATTCTTGTAAGCAGCATATGCCAACAATGTTCTTACTCCTTCAAGTCTTGCTATAGGTGCAAAAGTCTCACCACAATCAATTCCTTCTTATTGGGCATAACCTTTGCAAACTAGTCTTGCTTTATTTCGAATGACCTCTCCTTTTTCATTCAGCTTGTTTCTAAAAATCCATTTTGTACCGATTACATTTTTGTCCTTCGGTCTTGGGACTAGTGTCCATGTGTCATTCTTCTTGATTTGATCAATCTCTTTTGTCATAGCATTTATCCAATCTTCACTGTTAAATGCCTCTTTCACTATTCTCGGTTCAAATTTAGATATCAGACATGTGTTATGTCTCAGTTTGTTCCTTGTCATCACTGGATCACCTAATCTCCTATAATCTAACTTGGTGCATGATGTCTTCTGACATATTTGGCTAATACAGGCTCGGTAGGCTCTGTATGATCTTCTTCATCACTCGGTAACTGGATATTCTCTTCATTTCCTTATGCAGTTTTCTCGGTAGGACTTGTCAGTTGAACATAGACAAATTCATCATAATCTTCTGGTTCCTTGGAATTTCCTTCATCATTTCTTTCTGCAAATTCATCAATTTTCACATTTGCACTTTCTACTATTTTGTTAGATGATTTGATCAGACATTTAAATGCTTTACTTCTAGAAGAATAACCAAGAAATGTTCCTTCTTCACTTTTCTGATCAAACTTGCCATTTCTATCATCCTTGTGTACATAGCATCTACTTCCACAGATTTTAAAATAACTTACATTAGGTTTCTTGTCATACCAGATGTCATAAGGTGTCTTCAAAGTACCTTTCTTCAGTTGTACTCGGTTTAGGGTGTAAACTGCACTGCTTATTGCTTCTCTCCAAAATGTTTGTGGCACTTTCTTTTCAATCATCAGGGTTCTGGCACAATCCACAATAGATCTGTTTCTTCTCTCAACAATTCCATTTTGTTGTGGAGTTCTCAGTGTAGAGACCTATCTTTTTATACCATGATCATTGCAGAATAAGTTGAACTCATAAGATGTGAACTCTCCTCCTCTATCTGATCTAAGACATTTCAGTTGTCTTCCTGTTTCATTTTCAACTCTTTCCTTATACCATTTAAACATTTGAAAAGCTTCTGATTTTTCTTTTAAAAACATTATTGACATCATCCTTGAGTAATCATCCACAAATAATATGAAATATTTATCACCATAATAACTTTGAACTTTCATAGGACCACAAAGATCAGTGTGCACAAGATCTAAAATTCCCTTGGAAGTGTAGGACTTACTTGTAAAGCTTGATCTTGTCATTTTACCCATCTAGCATCCCCAACACATAGCATTCTCAGGTTTTTCAAGACTTAGTAGACCTCTTACTCGGTGCTTCTTGCTTATTTTGATCAAATTATCAAAATTTACATGACAAAACCTTTTATGCCATAACCAGGTATCATCTATCTTTGCATATAGACATTTATTCCGAGTTGAGTCAAGGTGAAATGTGTTACCTTTTGTTTGTGTCCCGGTAGCACCTAACTTTCCATGCTTGTCATGAACTTTGACAATTCCTTTCTGAAATTCTATTCGGTATCTTGTATTGTTTAGCTGTGCTACACTCAACAAATTGTATTTTAAACCTTCAACCCAATAAACATCATTGCATCTTGCATTGTCCAGAAGTGTTATGGATCCTTTACCTCTTACCGGACATGGTGCATCATTACCAAATCTTACGTAGCCTCCATCATAGTCTTCTAACATAACAAACTTCTGTTTATCACCTGTCATGTGATGTGAGCATCCACTATCTATGATCCAAGAATCATTAGTATTTATGTGAGATATTAAGGCTTTTTCTTCATACCTTTCTTCATCTGATCCATCTTTGATGGCAACATAAACTACTTCCTCTGTATCAGTTTCATCTGATTTATCATCATTGGATTCCTCATCGGCTATTAAGCATGACTTTCTATCTCTTCTTCTGCGGTGTCCACTGTAATGATTATCTTTCTGTCTATCATCTCGGTAATCTCTCTTTTCAGTAGAATGTTTGTCAGGACAGTTAGAAGCCATATTTCCTATCTTATCACAATCGAAACATTTCAAAGGTAGTTTTCCTTTATACTTACCTTTGCCTCTCGGTAACCTTCTGGCTAATAGTGCTTCAAACTCTTCTTGCTTTCTTATTTCCTCATACAGTTTGTGTACTTCCTCCATGTTCTTGAGAAATCTTTCACTTGCTCCACTATGATCCCCTTTAGTGTACTTACTCATTCTATCATTGTAATCATCAGATTCACCAATATGAAAAGAACTAAATGCAGATTCAACTTTATTTACCGATGACCCACTGTTATCAAAGTTACTTAAGTCAAATTCATGTAGCTTACCAATGGTAGCATCTAAAGAAACTAGCATATTAGGTACAAACCTCAATTCATTGATTACAGAGACTCGGATTGCATAGGCTAGTAGAAGGGTTCTTAACAACTTACTTGTTATATCCTTTTCTTCAATAGTTCCACCTGCTCCTTTGATTTGATTGACAATCTCCTTTAGTCTTGTATTGTACTGGGTTATGTTCTCACTTTCATTCATCCTCATAGATTCAAGTTGTCCTCTTAGACTATCCACTTTTGCTCTTTGAACATGTTCATCTCCTCCATACACTAATATGAGCTTGTCCCACATTGCCTTTGCATCATTGCAGCCTTCTAGATCATTAAACTCTGAATCGGTCAATGCAGATGTTATTTCAATCATTGCTTGGATATGTTCTTGCTTTGTCTTTATCTCTTCCATTGTCAATGGATAGGTGCTCGGTGTGATGAAATCATTCTCGAGATAATATACAACATATTCTCCAACTCCTGATAGGTGCAGCTTCATCCTTTTCTGCCATGTAGAGAAACTTGACTTGTTCAGCTTCGGTGCATCCCTCTTATACATCTTTGGATCTTTTCCTCAAGTACCTTTAAACTTTTCCTTCCGGAGTCCAAAGCTTTGATACCAATTGACAGTTCTGATACTTAAAGATAAGTACAAATGCCAAGCTAATAAGATGAGAGGGGGGGTGAATCATACAAACTTAATCTTCCATAAAAACATCAGATTCAACCTCGGTAACATATACTTCAATAATATAACCAAAACTGCTAAACATGCAAACTCAAAAGCATATAAACATCATAATACTCATAACACCAGATTTAACGTGGAAACCCAAAGAGGGAAAAACCACTATGGGATTTCGGACCCACTAAGAAATATACTCTTCTAGAGTATGTTTGGTTAAAAGCAAATCCTGTTAAAGATTACAAACACATTGCTAGATGTGACCCGGTTAAGGGATTTCCCTCAGATTTGTTAGGATCTTCACCTTGTTAGAAGTGACCTTGTTAAAGGATTTCAAACACTCAATCAGAATGTCACCTTGCTAGAGGGTTTTAAAAATAAGATTGTTAAGTCCACTCGGTTAAGACATTTTCTGTCACTTCAGAAAATAATAGTAATAAAAATCTATCTGCAACTTCACATCTAAAATGCTAAAGCAAATTCTTATTTGCTCAATACAATATAGACATAGAACTAATCTTGTCCATTTGTTGGGCTCTACACTCTGTTATTCAAAACGAGTCCTCAAGCTTTTGTGCTTGGTATTCACTATGTAGCAACCCTATGCATACACTTGCCCGCATGCATTGTTTATCAACAGTTCCCTATTTATAAACAATTCGCCAACCGCTTAATCTCCTTGATCACATTTCCCATGATCAATCATAGCCATTAGATTTTCAAACTTTGACCAGGTTTAATGTATCCTTAGATCTAAAAATGTTTTACCCCGCCTTGGAAGTTGCATACATTTCTTGGAACTCGTGCTAGGGTATTGCGGTTCAATCTGAGTTGTAGATCTTCCTGCCGATTTTCCTTTGCCATAGATTCTTTAACAAACTTCATTCACGACATACCAATCATTTAATCATAGCCAGCGCATCAGGTTCCTTCATTAAATAATGCTTTATTCATTCAATGCATTCTGTTATTACTCGGTTGCAACTCGGTAAATACTAAACTTCACTCGGTAGACATTCTGCCTTCATTAACCGATAGTGATAACCTTAAGGTTTACCGACTAGGTTCTTTGCTCGGTAACATAGTATAGTATTAATCTTTCAATCAATAACATATGTAGGATATCAAAACAATCTAATCATCATGATCTCATCATTGTCTAACTCGGTAAATAGTTGCCCATTGAATAACTTATTTCTCCCCTTATCCATCATATTCTATCTGTGTCTTTTACCGACATCTTTATACTCATCAAATCATACTTCTCAAGATATGGCAACATCATACTGAATTAGAAAATCAATTTCTTGACATCAATGACAAAATAATAATATTAAGACAGTAAACATCCTTAATCAGTTTTATCCATAATCATCAACAACCTTCTCAATATCCTTATTGAAATGCCAACAATCTCCCCTTGTCTGTTATAATGCCAAATGCCAACATTATATCAGGTATATCAATTGTATCAGTTGTATTAGTTTGTATTTCTATCTGAATGGTTATATTGTATTATGATTTATGGCTCTATGTTCTGGAATTCATGGCATCTTTATCTTGAAGTTTTGGGGTCGTTGTGCTTGGAATTTGTGCTTATGGCTCCAAGTTTATGGGTTTGGTAAACCCTTGTTTTGTTTCAGTAATTGAGGCGTATGTTTCGGTAAATGAAGTGTGTAAAGGAAGCATGTAGAAGATTAGTAAATGATGACTTGTTTACCCCATTTTTTGTCAAGGCATGTTTTAGATAATGGATTGATTTGAGAAATGCATTATTGTGTAAATCATTTGTGCTTGGCCGACATATTATCTTGGTGTATGTGCTTACCGATATATATACATATATAGAAGATGTGTGTGAGAGTGATATAAAAGAGAGCAATGAGTGCATATGTAGTGTGTGGAACAACATAGGATGTGTGTGAAGTATGCAAGTGATAGAGTTGTGGACAAAAGAGCAGTTGCAGTAAGAGAGCAATATACAATGTGAGTAGTGGAATATGATATATGAGAGAAGTTGTGCATGAAAAAGAGTCAAAGTGTAGATAGTGTTGTAGTAATCCTTTACCGGATCTGCTGCAAGCAATTGGATTAGTAGAGTGCAGTCCAATGGTGCAGTAATCCCTTATCGGATCTGTTGCAGGCAGTTGTGGACAGTTTGGAGAGATCTCTTACTGGATCTGCTATGAGTTGATATCCAAGCTTATATTGGAATTGATCTCATGCATTAGGAGATTCAATTTTCCTCAGTTCATTTATTTTCTATTACAGTGAGAATTCTGACAATGAGCCCCTTGTAGTGAGCCACCCTTTTTGTAAACACCATATAACTAGTTATATTATCTTGAGAGTTAACCCTCACTGTGGTTTTTCCCATTTGGGTTTTCCACGTATAAAATATGCTGTTCAATTTGTTGTTGTGTTGTTCGTTTATTTTGCATTTTTTGATTCATGTTGATGAGATTAATTGCTAAGGTTAATATATCAGTAAAAGTTTTGTAAGTGTGGGAATACTGGTCCCCTCTCTCTCAGTATTCGGGTCCATTCAACCTTTCAACAAATTATGCATCATCTATCTTTTTATTGAATTCTTGCTAAATTGATGATTTGTTTCTCATTTGAGAATGTTTAAGAGAGTATGATGAATGATCATAAGTTTCAAGCCCTAGCTTCCTATATTAAAACCTTTTATGACTGGACATATAAAAAAGATGAATTTTCAAATACCACTACAATGCCACTCAAAAATAAAAGTGATTTCTTTGATACCACTAATTTGGGCCCAAGGTAGAACCTAATGAACAAATTAAATAGATTTAATTAAGTCATGTATGGAAATAGTTTATGGGCATGATACATATTGAAGTATGTAGAGTGTAAATAGAACAAGAAAATGTGTGGTTTGATATATAAAAATAAAAGTTATCTTATGTTAGTTCTATACAATATCTATGAGAATATATGTATATTATTTATCTCCTCTCTAAACTAAAAAGAAGGGTTATGTATGTTAATGTATAAGGAGGGAGGAAGATGAAGTGTTATTGGGAACCATAACATTTCATATCCTACTTCAATCATCACAATTAATCACAATTGATAGAGACAAGTTGAGCATGTGGTACCATGAAAGGTAAGGTATGACTTGCTATTTGGAACATGGGAACTAGTTTGGATGAAGAACTTTCCAGGAAAAGTTGAGAAAAATCCAAGATCTATAGCATGATTGAGTTACCATAGACCCTTTGGTGTAGGGTACCTAGCACTCCAAAAATGAAAGCTTTGTTTTCTTTTAAGCTTGTGTGTTATATTTGTGATCTAATAATGGACCAACCATTGAGGACTTGGTAGAGCCATGGTTGTGTTGTCCAAGTTTTGGGTTTGAGTTAATTATGCTCAGGATGCTGACAACCTAAGAAGTGAGATGCTTAGGTAGTTCACAGGTAGAATACTCCAGATGAATGTATTCATGTATTAGGGGTAAATTGAGTTTATTTTAGGTCTTCTAGGGTGTTTGAGGACCTTCAAGAATCTTAGAATGCATTAGAATGCAAAAATTGCATCCTGGAGCAAAAAGTTGTCAAAAGTTGTTGAGCAACATTTTGCAATTTCTTGCAAAAGTTGCATTTTTGGTTATAAGCATTAGGAAGTTGGTTGAATCAACTGAAACAAGTGGATATAAGCCAAAATTTCACTTCATTGTATGGGTTGCAGGATTGGAAATGCAAGAGCAATTTTTTGGTTTGTGAAGCAACCTTGTTTCCACCGGTTGTTGACAGTTTTGTCTTGTTTTCCTTGTTTGTATGATCCAGTACGGACTAGATGGCGTAAAATCATTGCCATATTTGAATGTTAATTGAATTTTCTTTCATTAAGGTTGATTTGCAGTTTTGATTGTTTCAGGTTGTAGAGATTTTTTCCATTCTTTGCAACTAGGAGCAAAACCCTTGCAAGTAGGGTTTAAGAGCAAGAAATGGCTCTAACCTAGGCATTATTTGATGGCACCTGTTGAAATCACTAAGAATGATAGGTTAGGGTCTATGCATAGCTTAGGAATAGGGTGTGTGGTGTTGCAGGTCCAGGAGGAGGGGAAACAATGAAGCCCTAGGCTCATCGTTGGGAGTAGGTGAGTTAGGACAACAAGAAAAGTGTGATTTGTGAGCACATGGAGATTGGTGCAGGTCCAAGTGGCACATGAATGGAAATCCCTTTGAGTTCCCTTGAAGGTCCCCAATTTTTTTGGAGCAGGATATTTTACTGGTGAAGAGTTTTAGACCCATCTTGCCAAGTCACCGGCTAGGCCTAAATCCCTTCAAAATAATGCAACATTGGAAACCATGCTTGTATAGATAACCCAGATGCACTTTTCCAGTATTGTTTGTAACTTCCAAAAGGGTACTCAAATATATGATTTATTTCTAGGCTTGTTTGGGACTTTTGCAAATTAAACCCCTAAAACTGCCTAGGGAGGGCTAATGCAATTAGGCCTATTTAGGTGTCAGTAGAGACCTAGAAGGGTTAAGAAGCCAAGGCGATGGATTTGGTGAATCTTAAACCTCAAAACAAATTGAAGAAACCTTGTAAATGCATTGGGAAACCATAGGACGAGGTTGTGTGTTAAGATCCTTGCAGGAGTGGTTGGAGCTCAGGAGAGGAGTGTGTGAGTAACTGAGGTGGAAACCTCAAGTGGTGGAGTTGATTGTCCAAAAACCATTGGCTATACCTAGGAGGAAATTCAAGAAGGTCCAGACCTTGGAGGTCTCATTATCCTACCCGTTGCCAAGTGCCATAGGAAGGACTTGAGTAATTGAAGGGTTGAGTAGGACAAGTCACTCAAGAAGGTGAACAAACAAAGCTCCAAGACTCTTTGCATCACCCTCTTATATAAATTGCAAAGAAAGCACAAAAAAATAAATAAATAAATAAATTCAACACCCCAAGTCCTATGCTTTGGGTTGGCTTAGAGAAGGTTTTGATATTTTCATTAATAAGAAATGTAGGTCAAGTTTATCAATAGCTAGGTGTTTTGATGAAGTGATTTTGAATGTTGTGTCCATGAAAGTGTGTAGGGTTATGTTTGTCAAACCCTACATGTATGATAGAAAATTTGTTTTGGGTGAAAAGGAATGTCAGTATCATTTGATACAATATGGACAAAGCTACATGTTAAATTCTTATGAGAAAAAGGAGCAACTTAATATCTTGAATCACCCAATAAGGATGAAGTTAATTAGAAGCACCTATGTCACTCCTCTAGTGTGGAGGATAAATAATGTTGATATAGTTTCTTTAGGTAGTTCAAGTGCTTTTGATCTTCAAACACTTTTATATAGTTGAAGATAGAGATTTTTCAAAATATTAATTGGAGTGGCGCAAATTGAGAAGGAATTCATGTCATATGTTGAGAAGAGAACCCCTCTTATTTTAAATCTTCATAGCTTTTGGTGACCGAAAGACATTATATGGTGAGGTATGATCTCTAAAAAATATTAGGTGACTTCATTAGTGAAGTGAAACATAATTTATAACACACATAAAGTGGGGTGTAGAAATTGAGAGAAAGAAACATGGAACAAAATAGATAAATTAGGCCTCCATGTCAAACTGTCAATTTTTCTTAGTGACTTTAATGTACCATCTCAACAGTTTCAAAATTATTAAGAAAATTTCGTATAAAAGTAGAAGCTTCCATGTTGTGTGAAGTGGTGATTTCATCACATGCTTAAAAGCAACCAATAATGCCCAAAAATGCTTTTAGTCCATCTTCTAGTTGACTTCTTTTGACATGAGTTAACTAGCATATTTTTCTAAGCTTGTTTATCAATTGTAAAAATTGAAGATGTGTCAAATGGAAGATTGAGGTGAAATGAATTCTGAGTTCATTCAAACATAATATAATAGGGAAAAAATAGAATTATAATGTGTAAAGGAGTTTTAATAGTTTTATGGATTGAAATAATCTAGTTTTTGGTTTGGTTGTTTGTTCAAGAGGCATTAGATTGTACTTTCCTACAATGATAATACATGAATGAGCACTTTGAGCTAATTTTGCTAGACTTTTTTCTTAAGATTCCATTTCCCTAGGGTAAATCCTCGTGTCTTCTATATTTTGGTGTTGAATATTCTCAACTTATTTCATGTGCATTTTTAATTTTCTTTCCAAGATATTGTAGTTCATTGAATTCTTTATTTAAGATATATATGTAATAACTAGTGTATGACATAATTATCTCTAGTTTATAGATCACTCATGGAAGTTTAATCTCTCAAAGACAAAGGTTATAAGAAAATTATTTTTCTAAGAAAAAGATCATAATGTTACTGAGTACATGTTTGTAGGCTGTAAAATTATTGTGGATATTGTTTCCTTTTGGTTCTCTCATGTGTCTTGTACTATAGATGTAGTGATATGACATTTGTAGGTTGTAAGATTATTGTAGATATTGTTCCCTTTGGTCCTCTCGCGTGTCTTGTACTATAGATGTAGTGATAGGACACAAAGGAGTAACTAAGGTGATAAGAGGTTTAAAGTCACACTAGAAAGACCACACTAGTATGTTCAAGTCAACAAATTCAACCACATAGGTTGCATGGAGAATAAGGTGTGGCATGGGATGAAAACTAAAAGAATAATTTAAATGAATTGGAACAAATTTATAAAGGAAACAATCTTCACCAATAGTTGATGTACAGGGAAATTGGACAAATCGTTCAAGATACTATTAAGAGTATGAACAAATATCCAAACTTATAAAGATCTCGTGAGGAATTAATTGAAGGAAGATGAGAGCTTGATCTTATTGATGAAAAAACTTTTAATAACGGAATCACTACTCTTGTGATGAACTCACTCTTTGATAGGATGGAGAAGTCTATACCCTTTTAACACATAGATATCTTCACAAATTGAGAGTTCATTTAAGACAAGGCAAACAATTCCTATGGATTTTTGGAAGAAATTGTAAATTAATTGTATTGCTTGAGAACTTTGTGATGATCTTAAGTAATTACTCACTATTGATGATAATAATTGTTATTATAAAAATAAAATAATAAGTTCATATGAGATTGTCAATGATTTTTTCTTTTAATTATATTTTTTCTAAATTTAACATGTAGCTAACAATATATTACTTAAGATGGTTGTTTTACATGTGTCGAGGATAAACTAGATAATTTTTTAGGAGTTTGAATGAAGATAACTCTATTATTATAAATAAATCCGTTTTTTAGTTGGGCTGATAAAAATATCCAAAAACACTAGGGCAAATTAAGATACTTGTAGAGGGAAGAGCTAAGAAGCTCTTAAAGACCATACCAAAAATCCAACTATTATAAGCATCACTATCTCAAAACTGAAAGATGTGAGCACTAAAGGTCACTTTAGTATCCTCCTCAGGGAGGTTTGAGTATTTGCAATAACTAACCAAGTCATTATTACCCCTCGCAATGTACACAAAATGAGTAACTCCATAGAAAAATTCCTAGTCAACAAAATGAACATCTCGTGAGTGGGTGCTTAGTGGCTCTCTAAATACAATGCTTGCTTCTTTAACTTCCTTAATTATCAAATATTCATATTATATTTTTTCTCTTTTAGAAATAGTAAACCATAAAACCAATGTGTTTGTGAAGTGAACTTTAAGATGGTTTGCAAATTCACCTTTAAGATGACAAAATATCCTTGGATGCATCAACCAAGTTGCTAAAACATTAGTTCAATTAGTGCTGATTTTCATTTACATTATTCAATGGTTGTAAGCATCAATGCACTTTGAAAGAAGATGATCGATCATAAATGTCTAAAGGAAGAGATGGATAGGGAAAGAGGCATGGTGTGAATCAATTTGGAGCCACACTACTAATGAGAAAACCATGATAATTTAGGAAGTAGATTTGATCTTTTAACTAGTAAATGTTTCAACAATTTAAAATACTTACATACCATAAATTTGTATGACTCAAACTTACAATATGTCAAATATGACAATTGTGTAGCTCAAATCAAGGATTTAATTGAAACAACATAATTTAGAAGCCTAAGATTTAATCTAATCATATATTATATGTAGTATGGAAATAACAAACGAAATGGCAATAAATTTGTTATCTTTTTTGTAGTTCATACAAATGCTTAAGAAATTGCATAGTGCTTTAGAGACCTTAGGGAAGCTTTTGTAGCCAACCCTTTTATACAACTAGTGGTTCCAAACAATACCTTCTTTATATATTAGATTCTGCCATTTTGTTTCCATTGATCCCTCTCCTAATACTTTTCTTGTCATCGACATTCTTTGTTTATCTCCTACACATCCTTTTTTGTAATTACATGATTTATTTTCCTTTGGATCTTAGTATTCTTCTTTTTGTTATCTCTTTGAATAGAGATGCCCACCCTTGTTCTTCTCTCTCTAATATTTATGAGAAACAAAGCCTTGGTCCTCTTCATAGATCATATGACTAGCCCATGACACATCCACATGTGGCCTTAATTTAACTAGAAAAATTCATGCCAAATCTCAAATGACTAAGAAAGGAATCACCAGGAAAACATATGTGAAGGTTTAAAATCATTCTAGAAATAATTGAGAAAAATACAAGAAACCCATGCAACCATAGGAAATAGCTAGAAACACCTAGCAATCTGCGAAACTCTCTTTGTCAAGACTAGGTCTAACACCACAAGAGGAAGGCAAGTGAAAGGTCATGGCTAGGCATGATATGAGTTTACCCAAACAACAAGAATTTAGCAAGTAGTTGTCAAGGGTCAAAAAAATCTACAACAAATCAACAAAAGATATTTGCATGTAGAGCACATTGTCAAATGCAATCATAGTCATTTGTAATTACTTGACCCATGCACGTGTTAGTGTAGGTTTTTTATTTTCCTTATGTTAGGGGGTATTTATTTTTCCTACACATATTATTTAAGCTTTCTTAGGTTATTAGGAGTGGTTAATATGAGGACACATGGTGAAATACTTCAATTACATGTATAACTCTCCACCTCACATGGGTAGTTGAGTTACACACCCTCTTTTCGCTTGTTGTGCCACCTCTCATGACCACTATTTTGTTATTTCCTAAGTGTGTTATGGGGTAGTTGAGTTTCTCACCTTCTTTTGGCTATATGTGCCAACTTTCTCAACTCCTTTCTTGTCTTCATGCAAGGAGGTTATGTCACATGTTTTGGCATTTACCAAGAAGGTAAAACCTCCCACTTTTTATGGGGAATAGGAGTTAATGCACCCCTTGGATGTATATGGTATTATTTTTCTATATAATAAGCACTATACTCTCACCTTCACTAGTTTAGTGATAGCTCGGTGAGTCTCCTCCAAATTCTCTTCTGCCTCTATTTTCTCTCTCATATCAGATTTATCTTAATTCAACTATTTTGATCTCCGATCATCTGTTGCTTGGAGTTGCATGTAATCTACAACCGACATCAAATCTTGGTTCGGTTCTCGCTTCTCACATACTCTAATAGCAACAAGATTGAAAAAGACAATAAAATGCTCATTTTGGAAAGAAAGGTACAACTAACATTTTTAAACTTACAACATATCTTTTAGATTATTGTTTGACTTTGTATAAACAATATTTACATGTAATTGATCTAGCCAAATGTCCAACTCAACATTAAAATAAGAAGCAACCTTAAGGCATCACATTCCTATTGCAACCATTACCGAAGTAATATGTTTTACAACACATAGTCATCCTAAAGAATGAGACACAACTTTTCTAAAATGATAGATAGCCTTTATAGTTTCTCTTAGAGCTCATGTTGTCGTTGTCGTAATTGCCCATATACAACAAGGAATATCTCATAGCAACTCAATGTAGGCATTTAGCAATATGATAATGATTTATAGCACCACTAAACATGGTTTCAAACACATAAGGGCATCCATCTCCTTCCTATAGCACCTATAAAGAAGGCAAGTTGATATGAACAACACATAACATACACAAAAATTAAAGCACAAAAGTAAAAATATAAACCAATATTATTTTTTGGTGACATGAGTTCCTTATGAACTTAGATACTCCTACATCAAATAAGGGTAGGAATAGTCACTTAAAATGTACATCAAGAAAAGGTGCAAGTCTACATACGACTTCAACTTCAACAAAAGTAGAAGCATGCCCACCATATCTCAAACATCCAAGAAAGGAATCATCCTTCTCATGTAGTCACTAGGAAAATGATTGTGAAGGTTCAAAATTATTTCAAATAATCAATAAAAAGCACAAGAAACCTGCATAGCCATAGGCAATAGCTAGAAGCACCTAGCAATATACAAAACACTCTTTGTCATTGCTAGTTCAAATGCCACAAGTGGAGGGCACGTGAAAGGTAATGGCCAATCATAAAATGAGTTCACCCATAGCTAGAATTTAGCTAGTGGTTGCAAAGGGTAAAAGAATTCTACAACAAATCAAGGAAAAGATTTATACACGTAGGCCACATCGTCAAAGGAAACAATAGTTGTTTGTAATTGTTTGACCCATGGCACCAAGTTGGAAAAAGAAAATAAAAGGCTCCTGTTAAACAGAAAGCTACAACTAATAATTTTAAACACAACATATCTTTTAGATTTTGATTTGACTTTGCATAAACACCATTAATATGTAATTCTTCTAGCCAAGTCCAACTTAGCATTTAAATCAGAACCAACCCTTAAAGACATCACATTCCTATTACATCTATTATCAAAGCAATGGATTTTACAACATAACCTGCCTAAAGCATGAGACACAACCCCTAAAATTCACAACTTTATAACTTTACACACAAAACTCGTCACCTTTGTTGTAAAAGCCCATATACAACAAGGACAATCCTATAACAACTCAATTTGGATCTATAATAACATGATAATGATTTATGGCATTACTACATAAAACATACTTCCTTTCTATAGCAGATACAAAGAAGCTAAGTTAATATGAACAACAAATAACAAATATAAAAAAATAAAGCACAAAATAAAAAATATGAATCACTATTATTTTTAATGACATGGTACTCTTATATCAAATAAACTGAAGAATGGTCACTAAAACACACCTCCACGAAAGATACAAACCTGTCATTCTCAATAGCTAAATATGACATTTATAATTAACTATTCCAAATATAGTATTATATTCAATTAAAATTAACACTTTGTAGAAACAAAAGAGAGTCTATTAGTCATAAAACTCTACACAAAATGATATTCAGTCACTAAGAGTCACTTTAGTTTTCCTTTGTCATGGTTTTTGTCAGTTTTCTGATGTCAGTTTTCTTATATTTTGTCATTTTTTTGCAAGTCGTTTAATTTCTTCTTTTCTTTGTTGACATCTGCAATCAAGTCATTCCACATATTTATTTGTCCATGCACGTGTCTTGTTCATCTGTTCAATCATTAGACGGCCTTTTTGAGCTTTCCACTGCTAGCTTTGTCCTCCTCCTTCCTACATTATAAAATTAACACAGTTGCTACTTTTGTGCTAAAACAATCACTTTTTGAACCACGTAATCCATCCAAATTCATACAATTAGAATACTAACATTTTCTAAACATATGATTTTCATTCAAGTCCTGCAATTTTTTAAGCTATTTTTAGAGGTATTCCCTACAAGTTTAAAGAAAATAAAGTTTCTCCATCATTTGTGCATCATGTCACCCACTTATGGTGCACATAAATCAGGGACATCTCTGATATGTGTTTTTATTGAATACTTTTCTCCAATCATTAACCTCAAAAGTCACATATCATTTTAGCTCTTTCTCAAATAATTACCTCATTAATCAAAAGCATTTTCAAGAAGTGAATTCAGATGTGTTCAAAGTATTGGTAAGATTTTGTCAATGGAGTCCACGATATAGGAAGCATCTAAGAGATTGCAAGACCCATCATTACAACTGATTTGGGCAAAAACAATTAAAGGTGGGATTAAATTAATTATAAATAAGTTCCAAGGTACTAGTCTAAATTATAATTTTAGATAGTTATCTGAGCACCACCAGATAGACTGTGCCCTACTCTTTCTTGGCTAACACTGCAACCATACTTGTAGAAGTTTTCTATTTATTGCCTATACTTCATTCATCAAAGGTACTGTACTATTTTCCTCTGTTCAACGCATCTAGATCATTCATAGAAATTGTTCAGTTTTCACATGGATTGAGCAATCAAAATCCCATATATTTTTCTTTTGCTTTGAACTAAAGCTTCTGCTCTAGGGTTTGTAACGGTTATAGCAAGTTCCATTACAGCATTTTACTCTTTTATCCATATGGAACCATTTTAAAATGTTAGTATTGTCCACACACTAGATCGAGAATGGTTATTCCTATTTCTGGTGATATGTGGCAGAAAACTAGACTTGAAAAATAACGATTATGGATGGTTCTGGAATTCTAACCATTATCATCCTCCCCTTAATGAGCGCATTACTGGAATAACTACCACATATGATTGCAATCGAAGGCCACATATTACAACTTTATTTCTATATCAATCCTGTACTTAGATATTCCCTGAAAAGATAAAGGCTCACCAATTAGTGTGTCTAGTGACTTTTTTAATTCTATCATCTTAGCATCGAAAATTACCCTGAAATGTCAAAATCTTCCCTAAAATAAGTCCAATTAATAATTAGCCTCTTGCATCAGATGTGTATTCTAACTGATTTTAATTATAAACAGATATAAAGTTTTAATATATTTCTAAGTACTGGTAAGTAGCAAGCTAATAGAAAGACATTCCTTAATTTTATTTATATATATGCATATAAAGAGGAAGAGACCAAAACTCAAACGGACTATTTACTATTACAAATTAGTACTATAGATTCCCCTGACATGATGCATTGAAACCCTACCAACTCCTTTTGGCTGATACATGATTGTGGCCAAAACAAACAAAAATGCATGGTTGTCAATGGCTATTTGGCAATATTTTATGCATCTTATTACCAATATATATGGTTCAGTAGCTTTATACCAATGAATCTCTTCACACTTTCCACATTTTAGCAACAATGTTCAATTCACTTTCAACAGACTTTACATATGCTATTAGATAGAGTTTACCCCAACTTGGGAAATGTTATTTTCATCATTTCATTCAAATAGAAGGATCAAAAACATGAATTATGAATCCTAAAACACAATTGATTAAACATTATTAACTAGATTACTGGTAAAGATCTACTTAAGGAATTAGAGATGTCCCAAAATGAAAGTACATATGAGTATACCACAAATGCATACAATAAAAAACATGCGTAAGTTTAACACTTGTCATTAAAATAATAATAATGGGATGGAACTTAATATAATAACCATTTTGATATTGGCAAAAAGAAAAACAAGTTGAAACGAGCAAATATGCAACCTATATTATTAATTATTTGTAAAATTTGCATGTTATACAAACTTGCTGCTTGCACAATTTTTTGGCAAGCATTTCAAAATGAACTCAACATTACACCCATTGGCATAAACCCAGACAATCTAACTTTTATCTTCGGGGAGCCATATATGTAATGAGCACCCTCATCTCCTCTTAAAACAATAATGCTCGTGTACATATTCTATATAGAAGAATGTGACATTGACTAATCTCAGTTTAACAAAGATCTGATTAAATATCTAATCAGATCGCCATCCTTGTTTAAGGACACATACTATAATACTGATAAAAAGAAGACCGCCGTACCTTTTTGGTAAATTTTCACTTTTAGGGGCAACATGATGAAACAAAACAGCTCAAGAGATAGAGCTCAAAGCTAACTACTTAGAGAGAACCAGGATATTCATTAGGATTCCCAAGTAGATCTTAGAAAAAAGACTTCTTCGCCTACTTCATCCATTCTTGTCTGCTACTGTGATTTGATGTTTCTGCTTTCTCTTATGCTTCTTTTTACCATCCTGCTTTCCACAAATCAAAAGCTCACAGTTATTTATAGCTTTCAATCTCAAGTATCTATTTGTAGCAAAAGCTTAAGAAATATGATTTCTTAAAAGGCAGGGTTAACTTCTTTTATTGTCAAACAGAAGCATCCATCCATCATTTCTCAAAACCAAATTATGAAAAAGATAAGTTCCCTTGTAATATAGATAATGGTGATTCAACAATCAACATCATAAATGCAAGATGCATAGAGAAATAAGTGAAGAACTTTGGGGGACTAACCTTCAAAAAAAAGGAGAGATTGTACATTGATTATAAATTAAAGGCAAAGGTTGTCAAAAAAATAAGTACAATATGGAGATAGAAATATGCCCACAGATAAGTGGCACAACAATGATAAAGGCATATTCTTATACATTAATACTAGTGCAGAAAACCAAAACAATTACACTTAAGTTGAAGGGGATATTACACTCCTAGAAAATCTATGACAAAAAGAAAGTCTAATATTGAACTTCAAAAGGCACTAGCGAATACTAGAAACCCCTTAGATTAGTTGAACACAAGTTTTTCCCTTGGGTGAGTTTCTCATGACTACCATTTCATCCTTTCTTAATAATCTATGCGTGAGTGGTTGTCACACAAAATAAAACATTTGTTCCATATACATTCAGTTGTCATGCACAAAAGATTACTGCTAACTCCACACAGATCATCCACCTAGGACTCTAATCAAAGATCAGAGTTCCTTATAGTAAAATTTCATCTTTAATATCTTGAACCGGTGCCCTACAATAAGAGGTTAATGCAATTGTCATCACAGTGGTTTGCTTGTTCTATAATTGTTTGTTTTCTACACATGCAGACAAAGAAAGGTAATTCCTCACTTAAAACGTTACAAATGATAAATGTGTTAAAGATATTTATGATTCTCTTCCCATTAACAATCAGACAGGTACCACTAACTAGGGAAAATAATGCCCAGCCTTCAGGATGCTATGGCAAAACGTTTTATGATGGTTGTTAAGTGATAATTGTAATTCCTCACTTAAAACGTTACATAATAATAAATGTGTTGAAGATATTTATGATTCTCTTCCCATTAACAATCAGACAGGCACCAGTAACTAGGGAAAATAATGCCCAGCCTTCAGGATGCAATTGCAGATTTATCAGTACTTCAAGTTAACCCAAAGCTCAAATCATTTCTGAAAGTAAAAACAGAGAAAATTACAGCATTCTATAATACGTCAAAATCTTGAAAATTATTTTATTTTAATGACCAGGAAGACTTTAAATATGCCATATCCATGCCCAGGAGAACTGCAGTCTTAACATTTATAATTCACTTAGATATGGTAAATTTTGCTGCAATTGATAATGCAATCTGCTGAAACTTTTCCAGGTGCTATTGAGATGTTGAATCCAGCAAGCTTATACACGTGGATTGTGACATGCATCTGGAAAGCTTCCAAATATGTAGAATAATGGTTGGCACTTTGATAAATTAACAGTTGTTCTGGCCACACAATTCTTTTAGCTAGAAGTGTCATGTTTTGCAGCAGTGTTTGGAAGCACAATTACCCTCACGAAATGAAGGGAACTCCACAAAATATTATTAAGCGACATATGTGAAATCAAACGTTACATGATAATAGTAAACCCCTTTGCATGAGGATCCTGATCCCAGGAGGAGGTTTTGGGGGACAGCACCATATATTGTCAGAATGTGGATACATATTGTAGTACACAAATAATGGCAGAAATGCAAAGAGGATGAATAAGAGCAAATATAAAAATGTGGATTGTGTATTTTAATATAATCTCTATACATGAAAGGAATACATTGTGCCACAGCTTGGTGTGAGGAATGGATATTGGATGCCACCTTCGATGAACATCAACACAATGTGTAGGAATTTGCAGGATCCAAGGAATGTGCAGGGACTCCCTAAGCTCCAAAGACAAGATATGCCTTAAGCGATATGAGATATAATATATATATATAATGAGGTGAATGTATGTGAAATTTTAATTGCCGGGCTGAGGACCCCATTGATTGGGATGTGGGTTTGCAGAGATTGAAACTTTTGTTTTCTAGAAGAGAAAATGTAATGAAACAATTGTCCAGATTGGATTCCATCCAGTTCAGTACATCTAAAAAATGTGGACCAACAGTATTTGGGCCAGATCCCATGGAATTTAGAAACCTTGTTGTTAACTGAAGAATATTGTTAGGTACAAAGGAGGTTATGAGAGAGGTGAACACCAATTAAGGGTGGGTACGAGGGAGGCATATGCCAGATAAGAGTGTATAGAAGGGAGATGAACTCTGTCATTGGAACAATTAATTCTTTATTTCCAACATAAAATTTGAAGGAAACTTTCTCTGCAGAGAGGGTTGTAATAAGCTTTACGATTAAGTTGAGACTGGAACCTGCCATTATTTACAAACTAATTATATGTCAAGGCCAAGGTTATTCTCCAAGGCCACCACCACCAGCCATAATTTCATCAATGAGTTAGTCAAAGGTGAATGCTATCAAGGCATAGATGGACATGGATGGGTTAATATACAGTACTGCCTTAATAGATAAGTATATGATACTACCCTGGGTACATTAGTGGAAAAGAAAAATATCCTTATCAAAAGAAAGCAGCCAACTCATCACAATTATTGTAAGAGGTCGTAAGATAAGGATGACTAACTCATAAGAAAACAGCCAACTCATCACAAGAGTCTAAAGAGCCATCAAACAAGTGCCTCATTTGAAGGTGGCAAGTAAAGTTCATAGTGTGCCAGCTGACAAAACTCCTGACTGCACATTCCCCATGTATGTTTGGCTATGCCATCAGTAGGACACTTCCCAACCCTGCAGGGGCCACAGCCACTCAAGCCTGACAGCCCAGTACAATGTAGAAGGGGTGTTAATTGAGGACTGTACAAGCAGAAAAGGCTCCTGTGTTGAAGTGCCGCTTGGATCACATGCTCCCCTTTTTTCTTTTTCTTTTTTGTAATTTTTTTATGCTCCCCTTTTTGAATAGAAGGCTTATGCAATATAAGGATGAGACGCAAGGATCCCATGATGGGGACTACTTGCTGATACAGTTGTTCTGCATTGAGTAGCCCATGCAGCTACATATCTGTAAAAATATGTAAAAAGTTGTCTTTACCCTAACAAGTGATGTGGTTAATGCTTCAGAAGAGAGATTTCAGAAGTGGCTGGTAGAGGGAGACTGAAGTTTTGCGAACAGCCACAGAGAATTTTTTGTTGTTAAACAATGAGTTTCTAAAAAATTAATTTGTTCTCACACTTTGACACCTAATTTTCTTTGCAGCTGAAATTGAAGAAATCACGGGGCCATTTGGCTGCAAAAACTCTTAATTATCTTTGAAGCACCGATAATGATACTAAAAAGACTGATCCAAACCATAACGAACGTCAAAAAATGGCACATTTTTGCTAGTTGATTACCCATTAGGAGAGGAAAGTGTGACAGGTATGCCAATCACTAGGAGAACTGAAATTGCAATTACTGCAAACATAGAAGATTGGAACACAGTAGTCATGGTTGTGATCTTAAAAGCTTCCAGCAGATTAAAAAGGCTATATTATTAAATCTCTATCTGGTCAAAATTGAATCAAATGCACTGCAGATCTTATTTGATCATAAATTCATCAAAATTATCAAATTTTTATTTTAACTTCAACTTCCAAGGAGGACATGGGTAATTTTGTACAGCTTTCCAGTGATTGTCAGTTGTACATTATGTCCTGTTTGGTTTTTGTTCCAATACTGCTTCATAATGCATTAAGTTCCACAACTAAAGTATTGCCACCTTTACTACCAGCTTAATTCAGTTCAGAAACATCTTCTATATCACTGCCGACACTCCGAAAGTTATGTGAATGTAATCAGAGACCATCTTGACTATTTATTTCAGCATTTTCTTAATTGAAAACAAGGCTTACTAGGAGATGGCATTAGTTTGGATTCCTGTTTATCTGGCACATACTTCACTTTACTATTTTTAACCTTCTGTGGAAAGCACAATTACTATCCTACTCTCATATTTTGTACTGTTCCAGCAGTTCCACCAATTCTGCCACCAACCTGGGGACATCTCCAGGACATCCCCCTGGTTTGGAGACTCCGGGACATCTCCAAGACATCTAGGGGACTCCCAGAAATCTCCTACCATCCCCATGGCTTTAGGAATCACTCATGGCAGGAGAATGAAAAAGTCGATATTTAAAAAAAATAAAATTAAAATGTGTTTTGATCTGTGTGTCACAAATCCTAATCATAATGATCTATGAACCCCACCCAAACCCTAAGAACTCACAAAAAAATTATAGATAGGCATCTAAGCCTCATTCTAAATCACTCCAAGTTTCAGAAATGGTAAGGACTTGGTGTTACAGAAAACAAAGTGATAAAATTGTGAAAATGGCATGTGCCATGAAGATTTGTCTGCTTTTGAAGGACCCCACAAGGGGCGCTGCCTCTCAAGCCCATTGAAGGCTCAGTTCCCAAAATTCCACCTTCCACCATCCCCAAATCTAGGCCTTTGATTCCCCTGCCCCAGGACTCCATGAATCATAGGTATTTTGTTTCCCACCCTGTATCAGAAGTTTTTGGTTAACTTTCCCTCCTCCTGTTTGCTATCCTGCCCAAAAGATTGTTGCTTAGCTTCTGCTAAAGTTCTGAAACCTTGCCCCTTAGATTGCATTGTTGGTTTCATCATCAAGAAGTGGAAAAGTTGAGACTGGTCTTTCCTTTCACTCAACGACAAGTTAAATATATAAATGAAGATGTGTAATGCCCACAACATCTTCTTTGAACGAGTAATTTTAACTTTGAAATTTTGAATAGTTAGTAAAAATTGAAAGAAGGTACATAAAACTACAGGAAATTAAACTTAAAGCTTTCCTTATGCAATTTCTTTCAGAATAAATACTATTGTCATTTCAAATCATTTTATTCTACACGTCTTTGCATCTTAAAGTTGAATTGTTCAATTGTTTGTTTATGCTTGAAACTTTGAAAGCAAATCTCTTCATGTCTTCTTTGTATATTACTTTTATATTAAATGAGCCTAACAACCATGTTTTAAACGAATAAATACCAAATCACTCCTAAAATTCAAACTACAAAGTCCTTTGAACTTGCCAAACCATTTGGCTCAGATAAACTTGAGCAGATTCCAGAGGCTACATCTGACTTTGATTATATTGCCTAGAAACTAATTTCCCGGTAAGAATATATCTAACTGGCAAAAAGCAGATACACTCCACTTAAGGTCAACTGGATTGCGCAAGATCGGGAATACCATAGAAGCTGAGAAAGCCACAGACTGAAATAAAAAATAAATATTCGGTGTGGGTGGCATTAAAATTCGGTGTTGGTGGCATTAAATCTCCATAAGTGTTTCCCCCAGCCGCGGGTGAGTAACTACTAAAAGTTGTCTGATGCCATTCTAGACAACAGACAGGTTCTAGTTCGACTCACGTGGGTGTGCCTAGTACGGGATGATAGGACCATGCTATACAGCGGCAGATGTCAAAATAAGAGAAATGTGATCTTATAAAAACTAACCTGTGTCTGCCCCTGGAAAGACCACCTCTTATAGGCTGTTAAGCTGAAGTAATTTTAGATCTCTGTAAAATGACAATCAGATCTAGATTTACATAAATTGATTTTATCTTATGAATTGTTGAGGCGCGGGTCTCAAATGCTGACCCACACATAATAGGATCATATATTCAAAACTCAGCTATAGATAAATTCTCCGGCAGAGAAAATATACCAGTAGCTATGGGCAACCAAACCCAATGACACAAGAATTACATTAAGTTACACGACAAATCCCCCATGCCCAAAAAGGGTTCCACCAGGGTCACCTACCCATAATCCAAAGAAGATCTTTTTCTAGCCCATTAGATTTCCCAATAGATATCCCACAGACAAGGAATGCAAACCAATACAATGTATGTGATGTGCCCTACAGATCCTCATAATTTTGCTTGAAGAAGATTCCACATAATAAAATCAAAAACGAGAAAGAAAAAAGAACTATTATAGCAACAAGAAAAGCAATGTATTTCTAAACAAAAAGCAATCTGGCACTTGAAAAATACCATTTTCTGGGCGAGTGGGTCCATGTCTACCAATCTTAGAGACATCTTGGCAATTTCTGATATGGCAGACTCCCTGGCTCCCGGGACTTCGCTTTCCAATTCTTCATATGCAGCCTGAAATGCTTCTTGCCAGAAACTAGTAAGTTTCAGGCGAGGGTTATGTATGTATATATCCCACATATGACGAACTACCTTCTCTCTTTCCTCGATTTCCTGCGATACCCAAAACGTCTAATATCAATCTTCTTCCCAATCTCAATGCTATTCAACTTGAATTCAGTGCACCAAAAGCACCCAAGCATGCCACCCAGGAGGGGTTTACCAAGGTTTAAATGCACCCAATATCAGAATTGCCCCAAAACTCGTCTTAGGGATACGCCCGAGAATATTAAACCGTCTAACACCCAATTGCTCAAACACAGAGATCTGATTGTCACAACATAGTTCTCTGAAGATCTATCAAAAAAATAGGAAAAGGGGAAAATTAAAACATACCGTAACTTACCAAAACATCAAAGTCATCCTGTAGCCTCTTGTCAAACTCATCACTGAATAGCATAAGATTTCCAGCAGACCATTTGAGCCTTGCACTGCCTGAAAGCACAGACCAGAATGCCAGCAAAATAATTATGGCAAGCGCCCAGAACTTGTACCTTCCTTTCCCGAGAAGAAAACTCTCCTTCTCTTTTCCTGCATCTCCTTCTTTCATTGTAGAATCCCTTCACTCTTGCTACTCAACACAGTGAAGTACACTCTTCTTCAAAACCCAAAAACAAGATTAATACCACTACTCTTTTTGCTCTGCAGCCGTGCAGATTTGATGGCAACACATGGATTCTTTTGTGATGTAACACCGCAACTATCCCGATAACATCAACATCGATTCAAATTGTACCTCTTTCATCCAAATACTTTCCAGCAGCTTGAATCTTATATCAAGTTGTGAGAGCATATATGAGGGGCTGGAAAACTAATGCTGATAATTAAGAATGATTCCATACGAGTAATTTAGACAAGTATGAAGAGTAAGGATGGAATCTAATTTCAGAGTTGAGCTGTATGAATATAATCAATCAATGTTCCATCATCCCCCAAAACATGACGACACACAAGTCAACACGGATTGACAGGATCAAAAGTTTTCTATACCTAGCAGGGTAAACAGTTTTTAACTTTTAGCAAAAATAACTGCCACCGATTGTTTTTTAAACTAGTATTGGAAGAAACGTGAGTGAAACCCTCCATAAGAAATTGTCTATAAATTTCATTAGTCAAGAAATAATTTAGAATGCCGTGTAAGGTAGGGCATGCATTAATGCTATTCATGGTGGTGGGAGTTTTTTAAAATAATTTTTTTTTGATTTATTTTGAAAAGTGGGTTTCAGTCTATAGGTTTATGGGTCTGGTGGCAAAAACTTTTCTGTGAAGGTTCTCCCTGGGCTGGTGTGCTCATGGACTTTTTGTCCGACTGAACTGCGTGCTGACATAAAAAAAAATGGATTTAATTTTAGAGGAAAATTTATTCATAAAATGAGTGATAAAAGCATCATCCACTATTTATAGCAATGTTTTAACTTTTTCAATTATGATCAATATAACAATAGGAGTTTGCTTGATTGATTGGTATTGAGTGTGAAAATTCAGTTTGAATTTTGTAGTTAAGAGTCTTATTGATATGAGAGACATAATTGATTGCTTAATTAATGATGAAATTTTTTATAGAACTCAATCCATTGTGTAAATGTAAACTATATGATTCTCTTCATAAAAAAAGATGTGAAATAAATAATAATTTACTTAAATTTTATAAGAAAAAACTTATAATCCATCTATTCATGATTTTTACAATTAAAATTTAAAAAAATAGAGATTTAACATATGAAATTGAATGATTTTTCAATTAATTTATCAAAAATCAAGTCTTGTTAAATGCAAGATCTCAATATCATAAAAAAATGTATTGAAATGATCAAATAATTAAATATTATCTCACGTATATACTTAAAAACACCTTCTAAAGAGGGTAAGGACAAATGTTTATTTAGAGTAGGTAAGACAAAGTCAAAAATTGGATACAAGAATCCTTGACTTTGGAGTATAGAACTCAACCCATTGTTTAAATGTAAACTTTATGATTCTCTTCATAAAAAAATATGTGAAATAAAAAATAATTTATTTAAATTTTATAAGAGAAAAACTTATAATCCATTTATTCATGATTTTTACAATTAAAATTTAAAAAACTAGAGATTTAACATATGAAATTGAATGGTTTTTTATGAATTTATCAAAAATCAAGTCTTGTTAAATGCAAGATCTCAATATCATAAAAATATGTATCGAAATGATCAAATAATTAAATATTATCTCACTTATATACTTAAAAACACCTTGTAAAGAGGGTAGGGACAAATGTTTATTTAGAGTAGGTAAGACAAAGTCAAAAATTGGATACAAGAATCCTTGACTTTGAAGTATAGAACTCAACCCATTGTTTAAATGTAAACTTTATGATTCTCTTCATAAAAAAATATGTGAAATAAAAAATAATTTATTTAAATTTTATAAGAGAAAAACTTATAATCCATTTATTCATGATTTTTACAATTAAAATTTTAAAAAATAGAGATTTAACATATGAAATTGAATGATTTTTAATGAATTTATCAAAAATCAAGTCTTGTTAAATGCAAGATCTCAATATCATAAAAAATGTATCGAAATGATCAAATAATTAAATATTATCTCACTTATATACTTAAAATGCACTTTCTAAAAGAGGGTAAGAACAAATGTTAACATTAAGAATAGGTAAGAGAAAGTTAAAAATTGGATACAAGAATCCTTAACTTTAGAATATGTTTTTTATTTAGATTAAGTAAGAGAAATCAAAAATATAAAAAGAATTAAATAAGGTATATAATAATAGTTATAATTGTTTCATATATTTTTTCTTTGTTAGGCACTATGTAACTATTTTGCTCTTTACTTATGTTTGGTTGGGGATAGCTAGGACTTGTATTTGGGTCAACTATCATTTAATAGCTTTAGCTTGTTTAGGTTTATGTAACCTTTCTAGCCACGAAACAACTATATACAAATTCATGAAATAAGATGATGATGAGGTGTGTTGGAAAATAAATTTTTTTTTTTAATTTTTTTTTTAGCTTTTGATTAGATCTCTCTTGCTATTTTTTAAGCAAGGATTGTCTATCTTTGGTTTCTTCAATTTTTAATTTTAGTTTGGTTGGATTTTTATTAAGGATGTAGAGGGTTAGCTTTACTCTTAATGGTCAAACAACTACTCTTCAATTGATATGATAGTGATGTTAAAATGTTGGTGAAGTTACATTGGTTAGTCAAGATTGATGGACAATATAAGAAATATGTTTATAAATTTGTATTAAAAAATAAATAAAATAAATGTATTTTGTTTAGTTTTATTATGAAATATAATATGGTAGATGGTGTTTGAGAATTCGTTAATGTGTTTTAATTTGAAAAATATTTTTTATCATGATCAAATAGTCAGATGTTTCTCTAATCAATCAAGAAAAGTTTAGTTTATGAAAAAAATTGTGATTCTTCAATTTTGGAGCTTGTAGAGCTTGTATGCAAGTTTGTTGATTATTTGAGATAATCTAGAGCATCATAGAGAAAAAGATGGTTTTGCATGTAAGTGACAAAAGGCTTTAGCTATTAATGTTTTGTGAAATCACCACTTGTACATTAGCAAATTTATGAGTTCACCCCCTAGTGGAATTGATGAACTTGCAACAAGTCAAGTAGGGGTTTGAATATAAAGATTTATGTTAATGCATTTCAATTGATTGATCATTATTTGTGAGATTTTTTACTCCAAAGGAACATGAAGGGGGCTATTATAAACAAGCCGAAAGAAGATGCAAAGGTTGGCACTCACATTTTGTCATGGTTTCAAGTGAATGCCACAAATCGTGTGTTTTAAGGATTTGCAAATGTCATTGAAGGTTATGTCATAAGCTTGTTGTTTATGCATGAAGCTTTGATGTATTGGGAATTAAGTTGTCTCAACATTTACAAGTAACCAATTTATTTATTTTAGTATTTGGTATTTTCTGATAATTATATCACATATTTTATATTATATTTCATTAAAAAATATGCTCCACCTCAAATGGGAAATTGGAATTATCTATGGTGTCTAATTTCATTTCTCAATACTTTGTTGTATTGATTGTAATTCATCATAAGGTGAATATGTTTAGCAAATTTGGATTACCTTTGTTTTGTGGGATTTTATGACAAGTTATGATGGCATCTTCATGTGTAAGAGCTAAGAATAGGGGAAGTTACTTTGAAATCTTGACCGATCATGATAATCTTTATTATTTGACATATAGTTCTTATTTTGTTTAATGCCCTGCCAAGAAACCCCGAAGGGATGAAACTAAAACACAAGAATAGAGTGCAAATATTTTTTTTAACATTAAAACAGAATAATGATATATTGAGTTAACATTAAGTTCAAACTACACAACGGAAGACTTAACCAACACCTAAAGGATTTCCCAATGCGATTACTTGATTCAACACTTAAATCAACTCATGCTAATTAATCCAATTAAGTTGGTTAACTTAATGACATGATTATACTAAAACAATGGTTAAATTTATCTGATAGGTTAAAAATATAGATAACATGATTAAGTTCATCCATTATAATTTAACCATACATTACATCCAATCTTACATTAAAACATATGACATGCATATAATTTCAATACATACTTTAATTGCATTAAAAACTAATGCGTACTTTCAATTATGCTAATGAGGGTAAGATATTTCTATTTTCCAATTTCTAATTAATCTTTCTTTCAAAATACATATACTTAATTAACTCATCATGTAAAAATAACCATTTAGCCAAACTTGCTACAAACATGAATTTAGCAATTTGATTATTGATTAATCACACAAAGGGGTCCTATTTAATTTAGTCCCTTTAATTTACGAATGCGTAAAAACACAATTAATGTAATTAATACTTAGAATTTAATAATCAATTTTTACCAAATGCACAACACGCAACTCAAGAAAACCAAACAAATACATGACCTGCGAACCCAACCAAAGGGGAAACTGACAGACAACTGACGACACTCACTTGAGCAGGACTAGGGTAAAACGTAGGGTCTTATGACTACCTAATCCAAATCCTTAGGACCAATGAGGTACACTCAAACCTACGAAGCCAGGTGGAGACGAGCCTCGTACCTATGTGGTACTGTACCTGCAACAATGAGCCACACATGCATACATATATATTCAATGAAAGTGTTAGCCACACAAATAAGAAGAACAACTAATCTTACATAAAAATTGATGTGAAATCAACATTTACAGGTACACACATTAAGCATAATACCTGACTATAACATTACAACATAGTAAATCAACCATCTAAGAAGGCCACTTAAAAAGTCGACCAAGGTCAAACTGGGTTTTAAAATCTGATTAGGGCAAGGGTACTACATTTTGAGAGAAAATTACAACAAGTTGGGTGCCCATGTTGAGTGGGTCAAACTAGGAGTTATAGATGATTTATTAATTCACTATTCTTAGTAGATGATATAGAATCTACAAGGGTGGAATTAGAAATCATGCCCAATTTAGGTGCCACCTTTCGGGGGTTTTATAAAATGGTCTTAACAACAATTTGTGGTTCTTTGAATTCTTCATTGGTATATAAATTGGTATTTAAGGAAGTGGTTTCAAATAAAAATTTGTAGGTATAAAGGTGTTGTTGAAATTTTGTTGAAAATTTTTCAAGTTTTTTGCTAGTGCAATACTCATATAAAGAATTGCATTTTAAGAGTATTATAGTACTCTTTCAAATTTGATGATATATTTTGTAGGTTTGGAGTGTGGCATTTTTCTCTCAAAAGGGTTTTCCCATGTATACCATTATGTTATGGTATATTATTTATATGTTTAAGAAAATTACTTTCTTCAAGATTAGTGAATGAAGTTATTTTCACACACCTTGTTTCCTTACATGTTGGATATGCATAAGTCCAATATACTTAATTGATTATATGATGGAGATGAGGAGCATATGCTCACTCTTGTTAGATATTTTTTCCCACCTTGGGGTTTCTCTAAATCTTGTGTATAGTCATTTTTTATGGTACTTGAGTTTGTCTTTACCTTTTATTGATTATGTGGTGTTTCTTTTGAATTACAATTATTTTTTTCTCCAAGTTATGTTAATAAATTATATTAAGAACTATACCATGTGGTATTTGTGAGAGCCAATCTTAAGAGAATTTGTTATTGGTGAGCTACTTAAGAGTATCCTACTCAATTTAAGATCATAAATTCACACAAAAATAATAAACAAAATAAATGTCCTTAGCTTTAGGTTCATCGTTGAGCATTTCACAAAGATTCATCTATGTTCTTCATGCTTATGTGGTTACTATCAAATTGATAAATTTATTGTGCCCCACTCTAGGTCATTTCTATGTCCAAAGAAATGATCTTTACAATTGTGAATTCCATCCTTTTCCTTTGAATCATCCATAACCTATAGATTCTACCTTTAATTTTTTAGATATCTTATACCTACAAATAAAGATTCATTTGATGTGTATATCTACAATGGAGAAATTGTTAATGTTGATTAATATCTTTTGGAGATTGATTTTTGCAAATCTTGCCATTAGTCAAGCCCCCAAATCTAATTTAATGGGTTTTATAAGATTGAAGACATGCCACCTAGCAATTATGCAATATTTCTAGGCCATTTGAATGTTGATGTTATGCTCTTGTGGTAAAAATGTATTTTATAATAGAGTTATCCTATGATCTTCTTAGATAGTTTTAATTAATTAGGGTTTACCCATTTACACACCATAACATGTAAGTTGAATATTTTCACTCAAGTTAATAAATAAAAACTTATTACAAAGGGTTAGTTTTGGTTCATAATTTAATTTGAATTTAAAAGTTTGGGGATCCAATATGCAATGCATATTTGAATCATGTCAATTTTTCCATCAAGGGAATTGGCCTAAGGTAATGGATGGATAAGTACAAATTGGATCTAGACTCTTGAAATCTATAAGTTCCAATATAGTCAAGGCTTGAATTATTTACCAAGTTTTACACAAAAATATGTTGCTTATATACTACTCATTACACTCAAGACAAATAAGCTAAAGTAAATTTTTTAGATGAAGGAGAAAAGTGTTAGGTGTGCAATTTTCATTGTTGCTCACACTTAGACTTACATGGTAACTACCATGAAGTATGCATGTCAAAATAAAATAAACAATCAACATAAAATAAAAATATTCACACCCATTCAAGTGATAAAGATAAAAAGAATGATTCCATGAATGCTCCTTGCAATGAGTCACCCATCAAGGTACCCACAAGCATAAAATTTCCAAATACTAGCACCTAATATTCATTTATAGTAGGCACAAAAAAATATTCATGGCAATATTGGTGAGTAAAAAGTGAAAGTAAAAATAAATTTTTGATAAAGAAGTTTCAAATCATATGAACCCTATAAAGGAACTTGCAAAGAGAAATTTATATCTCATGCAATGACAACGGGGATTAGTGGAAAACCAATATGAGTTCATCTAAATAACATGCTCAACCACAAATATAATGAACTCAAACCCTTTCAAAACATATCAAGAAATATTAGTAAACAAGAAGGTAATTAGGAAATAAACAAAATTCCTCATGATGCTCCCTATGTCATGGCTCTTCCTTGTCCTCCTCATCTCCAAGATCCTGCTGCTATTTGATTTATGCCCTCAGTTTGAGCACTTAGCACAAAAGGGATGTCAAATGGAGGATGTGAGATGGCTGATTGTGTCAAGTGTTGAATGAGGATGCAAATGAAGTATTAGAGGCTAAATAGCAATTCCAACGAGTGGAAGAACTAAAGCATAATACAAAGGGCTTCCTACAAAACACTTAAATTCTAAGTAACAATGATAATGCATGGATAACTTCTATGTGTGTGTATCCTAAACAATGAAGGAATTCAAGCCCTATTTATAGAGGAAATGAGAAAATGAAGAGTTGAGATGGATTTATCTTAACAAGGGCTAAGATTGAATGATCCACAATCCATGTGACACTTTCAAACCAATCCTATGTTGACAAGTGTCAACATAAGAAGGATTGAGATGAGAGAGAAGAGGCATTAAATGCCTAAGGGGACATGATGGTTACCCTAGGGGGTTTGGTTAGGGTTGAGTTAATGGATAATCCTTTTATCCAAGGGATAAACTCTTGTGCAAGGGTTAAAGAATAACCATGGTCAAAGCAATGAATGCTTGAAGAGACCCATGAGTTAAATGGATGGTTAAGTTAGAGAGAAATTCTCTAACCAAGGGTTGAGTTTGAGTTAACCATTAATGGTTATTGAAGACTTTAGAGGTTAACTTGTTGAAGACATAAAACCTTTAATGGTTTATGAAGACTTTGGAGGATTTTGAGAAGTGGCTCTTTTCTTAAGGAATGTGCAAATGTTTAAGGGGTAATTAGGCAAATAGGAAGTGATTAGAAGAATCTAGAAGGGGTTTAGACATGCAAGTAGATTTTGTAAGAGAATGCGAGTGGGAATATTTTTTAGGATTTAATTAAAATAAAATTGATTGTTACAATTATTGGTTGCAAATTGCATTTAGATAGATATTTAAGTAAATATTGATTTATTTAAATGTGAAGAGGGTATTTAATTAAATGTGAAAAGGGGATTTAATCAAATAAAAATGATTTATTTAATTAAAAGTCAGAATATGGTTTAAATGAATTAAATCAAATAAATTGAATAATTTATTTAATTAATAGGAGAAGAGGGTTAGGGTGAATTAATGAAATATTAATTTGATTAATTGTTGAATCATAGTTAAATAATCAAATAAATGCTAAGTATTCATTTAATTAAGTGAACACATTTGGGTGTCTACAATATCCATTGGCAATGGTGGAAAGTTATAAAAAAATAAACTAATATCCATTAGAAATGGTAGTATTTTTGTCCTAACACTCAATCTCGAATATATTAGAGATCTTTAACCTTGCCCAAGTCTTTATAGCATCAACAAACATCCAACTAATCATTTCATGCTAATCAATAGCCCACTTGAAATGAATTTTAAAAAATATAATAAAACTAATCAAATCTATACAAAAAAACTCTAGACTCTAAACTCTACAAAAGGTTATTTTCAAATTTTCTTCAAAATGCGTATAGTTGGAAAAATTTAGATTTGAAGTTTATTTTTTGTAAATTTTCTTCAAAAGAAGGATTAAGCTACCACACAAACAATTTTAGGGAAGAAATTTTTGGTTGAAACTCTTTTTCCTAAATAATTGGTTAAAACCATGTCATATAAATTGAAGCTAGTATAAATTTTAATATCAAATTGTATAAATTTAATAATTTCAAATGAAACTCTTTGTGCTAAATAGGTGTCAAGTAAATTTTGGGTGAAATTGTTCAACCTAAAACTATTTTACTAGTCCAAAGTGTGACATGACTCTAGACTTTCACCCTAAATGTACTTCAACAATACCACAAATGCACTTGTATAATCATATTTACTTATAGTAACATACCTATAATTATGCATTTATAAGTTCTCTAAATTAATTATAGTTGGGAACACACCAACACTATGCTTACACAATTCTCTATGCTAAACTACAACACCTAAAACTAGCCACATTTTTTATAGCTCACCACAAATTTGTACATCTATTAGATAATTGAACCATACAAACCTAAAATTTATTTTATAGACCTTATTAGAAACTCTTTGAAAGTGAATATCACATCTAAGTTCAAATAATCGATCCATGGTTTTTACAAAGATTTTTTTTTTTTTTTAAATTTATTTATTAAGATTCAACCAAATTAATCATCAATGACCATTATTATAATAAAAGAAGATAAATTTCTATTAGATGTAGACTAAAAGTCCAAATTTATTGTTAAAAAATCAAATATCCCAAAGCTATAATTTAATATGAGGAGACATGACTAGGGATACACATGATTCCTTTTCTAAAGAACTGAAACAAAATAACTAAAATGCTTTAAGGATTACTAAGAAATATAGAGAATTTAGAATTTATAGGTTGATAAAAGTTTTGAGTGTTTTTATTGTTTATCCTAAGATAACTCACCTTTGTTTGTCATCTACAATTTAACTATACTTGATGCTTTATTGTTGTGACTTAATAACTCACATGACATAAAAATAAATTGTTGTGAGTTGAAGGAGACATTAATTTAATAGTAAAGTTGATCAAACAATAATTTTAGATTAAAAAAACCACCTTATGCACTATAGAAACCACCCATTGATATGTTTGAGGCTTTTTCTATATAATATATCCTATGGGGGTAACAATTAAGTTGATGTGCACTTATTATGTGCATTTACTATTAAGATGATTTCTAGATAAGATTAAAAAAAAAAATTGGTCGGTGTTTGATGATGATAAATATATAATTATTTTTTAAAAAATATGAGACTATTAGATATTTTATATGAGGGTAACCATTTTTCCAAAAGAAATAATTAAGAAAAAGTATATTAAGAAAGTAAAATTAAACTAATATTAAATAAAGAATTATTTAATTTAAAGGAAATAAAATTTTAGAATACTTAGTTTCTTTCAAAATGTATTTCATAGGTGTTGTAGGTAAAACATATATTGGGATAGTAGTAAATCAAGAAGGTTAATTTTGTAAAGTGTTGTTTGTTAAAATAAAGAAGAAAATTTTGAAGTATTTTTCTTTAAATATAAAGTTGTGTTTGCATGATCATATGAAAATCTAAAAGTCTTCACTTTGAAATAATTATTTTATACGATTCATCTAAATTATGTAATAATTATTTTAAGAAAAATAAATGGTACTATAATCCATAATTAACAAGAACCGACCATGATGAATTTCAAACAATATTGAATGCAAGGATAATCTATCCAATTCGCCTTTCCACATGGGTGTATATCATTATGTCTATTCACAAGAAAGAGAAGAGATTCAGACATGTGTGGACTTCCATAATGTGAATCAAGCATCATTAATTAGAATTTAACCTCTTCATCATAAGTCTTACTTTACAAATAGTAATAAGATTAGAGATTTTTTATTTTTTTTCTCTAATGAGTAATTAGGATATAATTAGATAGTAATCACATCAAGATATAACTCAAGGCAATATTCACTACTCCATGGGAAGTTTTATAGTAAATCATATGGATTTTATTCTTCTCAATGTAATTGTAACCTTTCAAAGATAAATATATTGTTATTAATTTCAAGGATGAAATTATTTTTTTGTATTTGGATGATATAAAATTTTCCCATAGAATAAAAATCATTTTTCACATTTGCGAATGGTATTCAAAAGGTGAAAACTTCATAGAATATTCTTAAAATTGGAAAATATTTTTATAATTCTAGAGGGTATTTCTAGTGTCATGTTTTTCCAAACAAGGCACCAAGATTGGTCCAAATAATTTTGATGTTATTTACAATCTTTCTTTGTCAACCAAAAATATTTGTGTGAGCTATTTATTTGGTAAGGCCTTTAATTGATCTCTATCAATTGGATTAAACCTAACTTGTAAAACTTTTGTACCTATAAATAATAACTTTTTTAATGTGTGTATGGAGAAAATGGTTGGTTGATGAACACCTTTTATATAGATTTCTAATTGAGGATCTTCTCCTTAGCCCATTCCATAGATGTAATTAAAAAATTAGGCTATGATGACAAGTGCTCAAAGTGAGCATACAATATGTTGGCTATGTGAGGCTATAGTAATTAGGATGCAATGGGTAACAAATTCTCTTGTTATCTTCCTAAGTGATTCAAAGGATCCAATATTTATTATTTTATACAACACCCTAACATGCAATTTTAATATTTTTATGCTCAATTGTACAAATAAAAACTAGTTTGAAAGAATTTGGTGTAGGCCCATAATTAATATATAATTTATATTTTGTTAGTAAAATTTATGATGTAGATCTAAACGATGTTCTTTTTGTGATAGTAGAATTGACCCAAGGTAAAGAAATGGATGGATAAATTATAGATTAGATTTGGTCCCTTTGAACATGTGAGATTAAATTTTTTTTAACTTTTACACGTAAAATATTATTTGTACTAGTCATTACATTTGAGACAAACAAGTCATAGTGAGTTCAAAGTAGAGGGAAAGTGTCAATGATATTTTTTGTACCCTTACAATTATCTAGGTTAAATTGGTATGTAAGATCAATAAAAATATATAAAATACACCCTATGAATATATAAAGGGGAAAAAACCAATACAATTCAAACTATATGTGAGTTAAGGAATTGAGTATGATCAACTAAGACTATAATGTATATGTACTAAATAGAGAATAAGATGGAATTATGGTTTGCCTTGAAATTTACACAATATAAACTTTGAATTTTGTAACACTATGATATAGATTTGATATAAGATAGAATAGGATTTGACGTTAGATGCCCCATATGATAGAGATATAATAATATGATATCATGTGATGTAATTATAGTATTACGATATAGCCCAGGTTTCATCACTATATCCTCAAAATTTAATCACATCCTAAGTAGAGATGCACTTCAACACCTATAGATAAGGCTTCCTAATGTATATATTTGTAAGGGAAAATAGGTTCCAGAACTAAGAAGCATCATTAGGATTTTTAAGGTAAATAGGAAGATCTATCAATTTAATTACTAGAGATTGCACAACAAATATAGGTCAATAGTGATAAAACTAAAGAATAAATTTAAGTTTTGTATTGTAATGTGGACAAGGTAGTTGCTTGTTTAACTTGTTACTAGTATTGATGAATACATTGATGTGGTTTCTTAATTAGATAGCCTTCATGATCAATGATCATATAATGACCTAGATTAATTCTTTTAAATGAAATCTCTAACACATAATTTGGAATTTTCGGCATGCATGTCAATAGATAAGGTCATTTCTAGTATTCTTGGCCTTAGAATGTAAGTGTAATGTAAGGAATTTTTTTCTTAAGAAGGTAGCTAATATAAATGACAAATCCTTATATTACCTCATGAAAGCTTAAAATCAAATCAAATTACTTCACCTATATAGAAATAGAGAAACTTTATAAAAAGGAATGATACATATATTCTATGATAAGAGAAAGAGATTTTTTGTTAATAAACTAGGAGTGAAGAAAGAAATAAAGTTAACTTATTTTAAATACAAAGAAAATAAAAATATGATCCTATTTGAAAAGGAAAACATGGATGGGAAGGAACCTAAGCTAGATGTAAGAGCTCTCAATCTTATATGCTAGCATGTTGTAGTGCCCTCTCTCTTTTGGCTTGTAAGACTTTGTGGCTTTAAGTTTTCTGTGTGGTTTTGACCCTTTTTGGTGTTGGTCGATTTTGATTTGGATATGATGTTTGTCTATGTCTTTTGGATTCATATGTGACATTTATACTCTATGTTCTATAGATTATTGGAATAAAGATGATTTTCATATTGTTGACTATGATCTGGTTATTTGATGGTGTCTATGCTCTCATAGTTAGATGATCATTGAGATGGATTATATATGTGATGTTAGGATCTAATCATAGTTTATCAATGATTATTTGTTTTGACCATACAATGTGTTTTATCTTTGATGTGCTTGGGTGAAAGAGAAAAACGTCACACTACTCTTTATGGGTAAGCTATGTTGCTTCCATTCCCTTTTCACGGTATGTTATTATATCAGTTATATGTACATGTTCGACAGTTCCTTTATGCAGCTGCAACTACCGAGCATCGAATCCACCTAAACCATCAGGTCTGAGCGTGCTTTATAACCCAATGGTAAAGTGGAAAAATTGGAGTTATCAGTCAGATCCTTGTCGTACCATCATTTCTACGTGAACGAGTCCCCAATCAAGTATCCTTGTATCTTGGTTGTCTGGTCATGTCAGTCATTAGCTCTATTGGTCTTTCGTGTTTTGGTTTGTCACAATTCATTAGTCTTGTGTATAGTATAATAATTATCTAGTAATTTTGCTAAAGAGATTAATATTATATATAAATGGTATTTGAATGTTATTGATTAATTAATAAATAAAACTAAAATTGTGCAAGATTAAATTAAATTAATGTTATTGGTAAAATGATTAATTTTTTTTTCAATAAAAGTGGAGAACCACTAATTTTATTAATTATAAATTTTTACAAACGTGGTTCAAAGAGCACCGGTAGGAAAGAACAAGGCAAAGAAAACCTCTGGTCTTGCTCATAAAAAAGCCACCATTGGGTGGATATAGCATATATAATTACATCAAAAAAGGAGATTTGAAACCTTCAACCCAGCCCAACCCATCCCAAAAAGCTTATAAGCCAATTCCAATTACAATATGAGAACCCAACCCATCCAAAACTTGGGCACCAATTACAAAATTCGCCTGTCAAAAAACTCAAAAGAAGGCAAAGCAAGCAATCATCAAGGATGAAGAAACCAATTGCTTGGACCCACATCTGGAGGAGGCAAAATCACTTCATACTGAGAATCAATCAAAACCTGACCATTCAGAGCAATCACCTGCAAAGGTTCCACCATGCTTGGAAGAGACATAACTGCATTCATAGAGTCAAGAAGAAAGTGTAAACCTGAAAAAAACATTTACAGCAGCAGCCAAGGTAACCGACGAAACATGATCCGAAGGCTACAAGAGAAAGCACTGTATCATCATAGTTATCAGAAACCAAACCACCTCTCAATACTGAAAGTAACTCACAATACCATCCACAAGATAATAATTGATGCTGAGATTAAAAGCCACCATAAGGAAAATGACCAAGTTCAAAACGATAAGAAGACAAAGCACTATCCAAATCAAAAGCAGGAAAAAGAGGGATGTAAGTATGCATCCAATAATGCCCAAACCAAAGAAGTATCCATGAGCATATCCATACAAACAGTAACAAACCGAGAAGCCACTTCAACAAGGAAAACATTAGCATTTCCACCAGCCACCTCTGATCCACCACCTTACGAATAGAAAAAGAAAACTCTGAAGAATGTAACTTAAACAACCTGCCAAGCTTCTCATCATCGAAGGCATGAGTATCCTGAAAGTCACAATTCTTATTTTATCCTTGTTGTAAAGGATTAATTAAATTGGGAAATAGGACATTTAATTTGGTATTTTATTGTGCTAAAGGAAAATTAATTTTAAAAGAGTAATTTATAATTAATTGTTTTCAAAGATTTGAAGAATTGCATTTGTGGGAGTTACAAAAAGAAAATTAATTAATTAATTAATTAATTTAATGAGGAGAATCTTGCATGCTTTTTGGGGGATTTATTTTTAGGGGAAGAAAAGGTTTGGCTTCCTGTGAAGTTTTTGGTATGCAGGAATTCTCAAGTTATGGGTTTTTGGAAAAAGATTTTGGGGAAATTTGGTTTGGCAAGAAGAAGGGGAAAACAATGGAGTTCTATTTTGGATTTTGCTAAGGAATTAGTATTTTGTCGAAGCTTTTGGTTTTGTGTGCCTGGCTCATTGGGTTTAGTAGTCGTGGATCTTCTTGAGAATTTTTGCTTATGCTTCTGTGCGTGATTTCCAGATAGCGTTAGAGGTACGGTTCTAGATTTACTTCTTTTGCATGTAGAAATTTCCTTTAGTTTGATTGAAATTAATCTGTTGTTTATTTGAAAAGAGAAAATTTTAATGGATTGTCTATTAAATGGGGGATTTTCTTTGGATTATTGAAATTTATCTGTGAATTTGGGTGTATATCATTATGTCTATTCACAAGAAAGAGAAGAGATTCAGACATGTGTGGACTTCCATAATTTGAATCAAGCATCATTAATTAAAATTTAACCTCTTCATCATAAGTCTTACTTTACAAATAGTAATAAGGTTACAGATGTTTTTTTGAATTTTCTTAATGAGTAATTAGGATATATTTAGATAGTAATCACATCAAAATATTAACTCAAGGCAATATTTGTTGACATTTTGATGATGTTTTGATTGTCATTGATGGACACACACTTTCTTGATATATGAGTTATACTCAACCGATATTGTGTATTATTGAATGTATAGTCTTTAGACTATCGGTGTTTTGCAAAAAATGGTTTACTGGTCACAGATTGTATGAAGACCGCAAGTGGTATGAAGATTCCAAGCGGTTCGAGGAACTCAAGCGGTACGAAGGAACCAAGCAGTAGTTAACTTTTGATCGGAACACTACAATCTACTAGTCTTCATTTTTGACAATCGATAATCGGTATATTGTATTAACCGGTATTACTCTGAGATAAGTTACCAACCAATATTACTGTAATGTGTGATGAGTTATCATCCACCGACACTTTGGCAGTGATTTTGTGTCGTGTTACCAAATGTGTCTAGATGCACTAAACCTAGGAACTTGTAGTCTAATCCTATTGGACCGACATGAAATCAGTTTCCTTCACAAGGACATCATGTCTAGGGTTTGCATGAGAGATGTGTGATATGAGAGACAAAATTGAAAAGGTTATGTGTGATCAGTGAAGAGAAGATTAGGTCTGTATGAAGAGTTAAAGTGTGGAGATATTGAAGACTGAAGTAATGCTGAAATGCATTAACAAGGAGTTGTCAAGGATCTAATTAAGCAGACTGTGCTATTAGCTAGATCATTCACTTGTTGATTACTCACATCTTCGACAAGTCTGAAACCCTTAACCAGGTAGGCCCAACAAAGCCTTTGTAAATCCTCTAACAAGGTGGTTCACAACTGTGGATCTGAAATCCTTTAACAAGGTAGTCTTTAATAGGACTTATCTCCTAACAGAGATGTAGAATCCTAACAAGATTTGTTCTAGTGAAGAACATTGTATGACCTTAACCGGTCTGGTTTCTATTTTGCAGATAGTTACTTGTGAGTTTTTGCTCACCGTGGTTTTTCCCATTTGGGTTTCCACGTAAAATATCTTGTGTTATGGTGATTGTGCTCTTGTGGGTGAATGCTTTGTTTGCTATTTGGTTTGCATTTATCTTAACTAGTTTATTAGTGAATCTGTTGTACCAGTTATCTGCTAAACTATTTAAAAGTTTGTTTACAGTAAGTTTTGGCATACTAATTCAGCCCCCCTCTTAGTATTCATCAATTGGTATCAGAGCCAACCTTTCTATAAGTCTAACCACTTGGAAGGAGATATGGGGGAATACAGTGTGAGGGAACTTACTCATCGTCTCACTCAGACTGAGAGAGCCTATGATGAACTCAAAGTCAAGTATAAAGCCTCTTTGGCCAAAAGAAGAGAGCATGTTGAGAAATTGATGGAACTCATTAAAAATAGCTCTTCAGATGAAGCAGACATGGATGCCCTAGTTGAAGAAGTTGAAAAACTGAATGAATCTAAAGCCAACCTGAGAGGAGAGTTGGAAGGACTGACTATCAGAATGAGTCAGGAGCTTGAGAACAGGAGGAAAGCTGAAGATCTGGTAAAACACAAAGATCATGAGATCTCCAAGCTGAAGCAAGAAATTAGTACCCTTACCGATCATCTCCAAGAGAGTAAAGTGGAAAAAGAAGAAATGCAAGGTGAACTAAACATGGCTATTTCTGAGAATGCAACCTTGATGGAATCTAATGTAGCTATTTCCAAGGAACTTGTTGAGTCAAAGGAGATACTTGCCAAATTCAATCAGAGTACTGTTAAGCTAGAGCAAAAGTTGGAATTGACAAAGCCAGTAAAGAATACATTGGACTTGGTTTCTTTGGGTATGAGGAAGGTGAGACCTCTGGAACAAAAGCTGAAGCATCAAAGAAGCAACCGACATCCAAAGGAAAAGGTAAGCAAAAATTTAAACCTATTTGCTTTAATTGTCTCAAAGAAGGACATACTGCTAATGTGTGTAGAAGCAAGGCCTACAACAATTTTCCTTATTTTCAAAACAATATGCCTAGATCCAATAGATTCAATGGGAACTGTTATGCATGCAACAAGTTTGGGCATAGAGCATTTGAATGCAGGTCATTTTTGCACAACACCGGGAGATATCCTCCAAGGACTCAAGGAGTTATTCCAGAATTTCCCGTGAACCAGAATCCCAACCGATACAATACCTATGACCATCGGTCAGTTGGTTATCAAGTGGAAACCAATTGGAAAGCAACCTGTTTGATCTGTCGTTGTAGAGGTTTGATCTGTCGTGGTAGAGGTCACACTGCTACAACATGCAAAAGGAAGAATGGAAGTATGAATAATGGACCATGAAGAACACCTGGAATGGTATGCTATCATTGCAACAAACCAGGACACACTGCCAGAACTTGTAGACTAAGAAAGAACCTATCAGATGATATACCGATCACTCCAGAAGGGAAGATTGATGTTGAAACCGTTCAAGTGGAAATGAACAAAATGTGGAAAAAGAAATCAGAAAAAAGAGTCATAGGATGAACTTGCTTCTGCACCTAGTGTGGAAGTCTCTGAATCGACAAACTGAGCTTTAGAAAATCTTAGGGGGAACATATCGGTGAAATATTTCAAACCCCCGGTTTGTATCGGTAAAGACCCTTAACCGGTATATATTACCTGTCAGACGACAGAAGATCTGAAGCGGTAAAAGGCAAATTAGGGTTTGCACCCTAACGGTGATGCATTTATTACAGTCGATGAGAGTTGTTTAAAAGGGATTTTCATCATCATTATCACTTATCTGTTTTCAAAAGAAGAATTTTTCAAGAGCAGAGCAACCAGAGCAATTTGTCTAGTAGTTGACGAAATCTTGTACGAAATCTTGCAACTATCTTCAAGCAATCAGTGAAGAACTATAAGTGATGAACTTGCAACCGAAGTGGTGTTTTGTGTGCGACATTGGAAAACCTAAATTCCAGTCTGTGAAGGTATTTTCTGAAATTCTTACTTATCATTTGATCATGGCTTCTGCATCACACTCTAGTTCTAGTGCACCTGAAGATTCAACCAAATTTCTTCAAAAGAAAATGAAATACAATGCCCTATCTCAAATACCCATCGAAGTTATTATTGAGGGAGATATTTCAAGGTATATAGACTGTAAATTGGAAGACCTAGGATCCCTAGTGATTCATTCCCAGCTAGGTTTGTTCTATGGGGATGACAAGAAGATCAAACCTGAGTATAGTGTCCTTGAGAAGATGAAATTGCACAAAGCGGTATATTTTTTGGAAGAGTTCACAGAAGAACATATTCACATCATCCATAGCAGAGTGCATGGCGACAAGATGTATCTTGAGCAGACCCATGACAACACATCGGAAGCAATTTATGTCGTCACCAATTTCTGCAATATTGGAGAGGTACCTTCTCTACGGAAGGTCACCAAAACTGAAATGACAAAGCTCACTGGTTCTGTGAGTGACCAACGAGCGATGACCGTCAACACCATCTTTGATGATCTGGTTAAATATGTTTGCATGGTGATTAGTTATCGGATATTCTATGCCAGCAGAATGAATTTTGTCCCTGCTGCTGCAGTGAATGCTGCTTACAGAATGATTAAGGAAGACACTACATTTGACCTATGTACCTGTCTACAGAAGCAATTGTTGTTGAATCTGAAGTCCATCAACAGGACAATTCTCTAAGGTTCAGATTTGGCCAACTTCTGGTCGGTTAATTCTTCTACTTTCAAGGTTATTTCCCTAGAGTAGGTGATGTTCAATGGTCTGCTGACCTACTGGTTTCTAGACAGATTAAGGAAAGTCTTCAAGCAGTAGGAAATGGATATCCTGAGGTTCTAAACAAGCATTTTGATGAATTCAAGTGGAAAATGAGCCAGAGAATGAGGATATCTAATGATATTGTGAAAAAGCATGAAGATGACATCTGCTTCACAATAAGGATAGATGACTGCATAATGGAAGCGGTTGAACCGAGAAAGGAAGTAGTTGAACCAATGGGGTATGAAGTGGTGAATGACATGTTGATCGGGTATGACTCTACCCTACTTGCCTCACCACTAGATGCAAAGAAAAAGAGAACTAGTACCTACGTGGAAAGGGTCACACCGGTTGAAGAACCAAAACAGAAAAAGGGTAAAGCAGTGCCATCGGTATCTGCATCGGTTACCTCTTCCAGTCTGAAAGTGACCAAGCAGTCACCAGCTAAGAAGAAACCTGAGATTATTCCAGCAAAGGTATTCAAGAGGAAGTGGAAATCCAAGAACCACTCACCGGAGTCAGAGGACACTGAACTGGAGATTCAAACAAAGAAGACAAGGCAATCAAACAAAAAGCCGAAGTCTACCGGTGATGTTCCTGCAACTTCAGCACTGGTAAATATAGATATTTCCTCTTATAAGCCAATGACACATTGTCAGAGGACACTAAATAATATTAAGAGGAAAGTTCTTGATGACTTAAAGGAATATTTTGATGATTTTAATGATAATGAGAAAGAGGAGGTAGAACAGGAAGTCATTAAATACTTATGTATTAATAATTGGTCGCCATCTGAGAGTAGATCGGTTACACCGGATTCTTTGTATAATTCTTTAGATAATAAATGGCGCATTGCCATTGAAAGAGAAGAGGAGATCAGGGAGAAATTTTTTGCACAATACTTTCCTGATGCTTCAAATTCTGAATTATTTGAAATAATGGATAAGAATAAAGGCATCTTCTTCATGAGAAGGAGAAGACTCGGGCTACTAGAAGGTAAAGCTTCTGAAGTGGAAAAGGATACTCACATACATGTGAAAGCTGCTGTCAAAATACATCAAGTATCTGAAGCTGCTAAGAAGACTGAACAAGAACCTGACCTATCATCAGGCCAACCGGATGAGATATTTGATAGTCAAGGAGAAAGAGTGATAGAACAAATTGATCCTATTTATGTTGATGCATTAGATAATGAGGATGTCACTCCTGATAAAGAACAAGTTGAGAAAGAGAAATAGGACAAAGAGAAAGTGGAGAAAAAGAAAGAGGAAGACAAGAGAAAAGAGGAAGAGAAAAAGAAAGAGGAAGATAAGAGAAAAGAGGTAGAAAAGAAGAAAGAGGAAGAAAAGAAGAGAGAAGAAGACAAGAAGAAAGAGGAAGAGAAGAGGAAGGAAGAAGAAAGGAAGAAAGAGGAAGAGAAAAGGAAGGAAGAAGAAAGGAAGAAGGAGGAAGAAAAGAAAAACAAGAAGAGGAGCAAAAGAAGAAAGAAGAGGATAAGAAAAGAGCAGAAGAGGAGAAGAAAGCAGAGAAGAACAAACAAGCAGAGATCAAAACAAAAGAAGGAGGGCAGACTCCTAAGGCAACCGGTGATTAAGCCAAACCGGTTGATACCACCAGTCCTATTGATCTAACTCTTGCAAGTCTGACTCAATTAGCATATGAGTCAGAGTTACTATGAAGCATCAAACTTTTACAGGAGAGACTGGAAGAATTGTGAAGGAAGAAAGAATAGGATGTCATACAAACTGCAGTTGACACCCTTACCAGTCTAATTCCCAGTACCAACCTCCCCAGTACCGATTCCTCTCTCTCCAAGCTCAAACTTCTTTATACCGCAGTGGAGGACTAGGTACAATGCTCGGAAGATGTTGCTGAAGCAACTGCAAAGAAGAACCATGAAAAGGAACTCAATACTACCTTAGTCAAGCAAATGAATGAATTGAGGTCACAACTACTGAAACAACAAAATGATATCAATGTTGCTATAGGTGAAGGTAACTTACTATTGAGTAAAATCTGCTAGCCCCATCTATTTTGTGACAATGTGCTTAAACAAAAAGCTAAACTCCAATCGGAGTTACAAGCATATATCAACAATTTCAAGATGCCATATGATTCATTCACTACCTATGGACAAACCAATCATCATTATCATCATCAGACTGCCAAGATGGACTCAGAGACCAGCAACCGGACTAAAGATTTGCAGGAGCTTCAACTGCTCCTATTGCCAAGACTGGAGATTCTTCAGAAATGTTTTCTCAACCTGGAAGCTATCACGGTAACTCAAGAGATGAGTACCATTGATGACATGGAAGAACTGATATTCCAGATGAAGACTGAAAGTGAGGTTGCTACCTCATTACTTGAGTCATGGACATTGGCCATGAAAACTTTTGTGCAGGACTTTAAATCTGTTTTTGAGAAATTTCATTCCTTATTGTCATGAACATTTACTCTATCTTTATTATATAAGGAAATAGGGGTTACTTTGCATTACTTTGTCATTGTTGGCAAAGGGGGAGTAGTGTACTTTAAAATTTTGGTGAATGTTACCATTTCATGTACTTTCATGTTACCATTTTGGGGAGTAGTGTATATGCTTAGGGGGAGTAATTTTGATTAAAGCATTTTTGTTGTAAAAACACTTAGATGTTAAAATTTTCCTAAGTGTTGCCATCAATGCCAAAGGGGGAGATTGTTGGCATTTTGATGATGTTTTGATTGTCATTGATGGACACACACTTTCTTGATGTATGAGTTATGCTCAACCGGTAATTGCTACAACTGGTATTGTGTATTATTGAATGTATAGCCTTTAGACTATTGGTGTTTTGCAAAAAATGGTTTACCGGTCATAGATTGTATGAAGACCGCAAGCGGTATGAAGATCCCAAGTGGTTCGAGGAACTCAAGCGATACGAAGGAACCGAGCATTAGTTAACTTTTGATCGGAACACTACGATCTACGAGTCTTCATTTTTGACAACCGGTAATCGATATATTGTATTAACCGGTATTACTCTGTGATGAGTTACCAACTGGTATTATTGTAATGTGTGATGAGTTATCATCCACCGACACTTTGGCGGTGATTTTGTGTCGTGTTACCAAATGTGTCTAGATGCACTGAACCTAGGAACTTGTAGTCTAATCCTATTGGACCGACATGAAATCAGTTTCCTTTATAAGGACATCATGTCTAGGGTTTGCATGAGAGATGTGTGATATGAGAGACAAAATTAAAAAGGTTATGTGCAATCAATGAAGAGAATATTAGGTCTATATGAAGAGTTAAAGTGTGGAGATATTGAAGACTGAAGTAATGCTGAAATGCATTAACAAGGAGCTGTCAAGGATCTAATTAAGCAGACTATGCTATTAGCTAGATCATTCACTTGTTGATTACTCACATCTTCGACAAGTCTGAAACCCTTAACTGGGTAGGCCCAACAAAGCCTTTGTAAATCCTCTAACAAGGTGGTTCACAACTGTGGATCTAAAATCCTTTAACAAGGTAGTCTTTAACAGGACTTATCTCCTAATAGAGATCTAGATTCCTAACAGGATCTATTCTGGTGAAGAACATTGTATGACCTTAACCGGTCTGGTTTCTATTCTGCAAATAGTTACTTGTGAGTTTCTGCTCACCGTGGTTTTTCCCATTTGGGTTTCCACGTAAAATATCTTGTGTTATGGTGATTGTGCTCTTGTGGGTGAATGCTTTGTTTGCTATTTGGTTTGCATTTATCTTAACCGGTTTATTAGTGAATCTGTTGTACCGGTTATCTGCTAAACTGTTTAAAAGTTTGTTTACAATAAGTTTTGGCATACTAATTCACCCCCCCCTCTTAGTATTCATCAATATTCACTACTCCATGGGAATTTTTATAGTAAATCATATGCATTTTATTCTTCTCAATGTAATTGTAACCTTTCAAAGATAATATATATTGTTATTAGTTTGAAGGATGAAATTATTCTTTTGTATTTGGATGATATAAAATTTTCCCATAGAATAAAGATTATCATTTTTCACATTTGTGAATGGTATTCAAAAGGTGAAAACTTCATAGAATATTCTTAAAATTAGAAACTATTTTTATAATTCTAGAGGGTATTTCTAGTGTCATATTTTTCCAAACAAGG